>NW_024545005.1:0-46549 GCF_018167655.1 Microtus oregoni
AAACTATTGAAAATGGGCTATCATTTAAAGATTCATACAAATAAGGTAAAAAAAAAATTTACCATGTTCCTGTTAGGTAAAATAGACTTTAGGACAAGGAAATTATCAGGAGCAGAAAGAAGAAGCACCCTAAGAAAATGAGTAAGTCCTAAATGGGTACCCCAAAATACAGAGCTGAAAAATATATGAAGCAAAACAGTAGATTCAAGAGAAACAAACTAAAACTCGGAACTATGGTAGAAAGCTTGTCATCCTCTTTGAACATCCGATAGAACAGACAGAAAACCAGAGAGTAGACTCAGCTCCAGGAACAGTTTTAGTCAGCACTGACCGAAGAATCCTCTAACAACACTGGAATGTTTAGCTAAAACATATCCTGGGTCCAACAGCATACTTCAAGAAATGTAAAGCAATTGGAACAACAATACAGACTAAGTTCTCTGTCCACGGTGGCATGAAAGTGGGAATTGGTAGAGAAGAGAACACTAATACACACCTCCAAATATTTGACACTAAGCAATAGACCACCCACCCTGGAAACAGACCACTGTGCTTTCAGATAACCCATAACTCAAATAGGTAGTTTCAAAAGTACCTCTGTGTGTGTGTGTGTGTGTGTGTGTGTGTGTGGTGTATTTTAAGCCAGGCATAGCGGTTTGCACCAGTAGTTCCAGCAATTTGAGCCCAGGCAGAACTATCCCATGAATTAGAGACTAGCCTTACATAAGACTAACAAATCAGAAAAAGGAAGAAAGGAAAGGAGGGAGGGAGGGAAGAAGGGAGGGAAGGAGGAAGGGAGGGGAGGGAGCGAGGGGAGCAGAGAAAGGAAGGGAGGGAGGGGAGGGAGGAAGGAAGGAAAAAAAGGAAGGAAGGAGAAATTAAAAAAAGGAAGAAAAGAAAAAAAAAGAGAAAAGCTCCAGATAATTGAAAGGGTTTGGAAAGGCATATATATATATATATATATATATATATATATATATATCAGTTCAGCTCTTAACATCTTGTCCTAATCTTTTTCTGCTCTATGAAAATGGAAGGCTAATGACTCAGAAGATTCCAAAGAAAGAAACTCGCTAAGACTCTTTATATAGAGATGCTCGAAGAAATGGTCCTCTTCAGGAATCTCTGGCCCTGCTGTCCTCCACTGGTCCTGTGAACATCATCTGTGATGCTGGCTTTTCTCTTCATTGCCTCCAGCTGTGGGTCACAGGGCAGCAGTGCACAGATATTTTTATACCATTTTATAGTAATGGATTAATGCCTCAAAATCAAATCCTGGCAGAATATCAAAGACTCACATCAGGGACAGAAGGGTGAAAGTTCCCTTCCTTGAAATATAGAACTTTAGATTTTTTGTTTTTGTTTTTTTTTTTAAAAAAAATGTTGAATATATTCATCATATTCTTTTAACCTAAGAATCCAAATAAAATCCACATGGTGCCAAAGTACGAAAGCCTCCAAAGAACAGAGAAGTTTGGAAGCAATAAAATCTATTTTTTTTTAATTTGCCTGTTTTAAAAAGTGGTGGATGTCCTTGTGTTCCCTATCAGAGTCTCAGTGCTGAGCGCACACTGGTGTTTTCTATTTCAGGTTCTGAGTGCCAGTTCAGGCAAAGGCTTTCACCGTCTGCTCCGAGCTTCTGCGCTGACTAGAATTTGTCTGCTTTGTGAGGAAGCAAGGTCTCTGCAGCACACACTACAGCCTGCACTTCAGTGACACTGTGATCCTGGACCATTATCTGTCATTTATTTACTCTGCCCCCTTCCCTACTGGGAAAATATTTGCTTCCTTCCCCCATGCCCTTTTCTTTTGCCCAGCTGTTCAAATCTTTTGCATTCTTTATTTCAACGCAAGTGTGAATGATTAAACAGCAGCTTGGACTTTAAGCCTTTAAAACCTACCTGGGTTTTAGCTGAGCGCAGTGGTTCACCTCTGTAACACCGAGATCCAGGAAGGTGAGGCAAGAGGATCTTGAGTTCGAGGCCAGCTTGGGCTACATCGTGACACCCTTTCTCGCACAACCAAAGGCTGGGAACGGTGACAATGGCCTAGCAGTCAATAGCACTTGCTGCTCTTGCAGTGGGTCTGAGTTAGGGTCCCAGCACCCACGTCAGGCAGCTCACAGCCACCTATCACTCCAGTTACAGGGAATCTGACACCTTTTCTGACTGCCAAGGGCTCCTGCACACACACACACACACACACACACACACACACACAGCTACACATACCTATACTCAGCTACGTGAATGTACACGTAAAATAAAATAGCTTTAAAAACCCACCAAGACCCAGATAACCACTGCTGTAAGATCATAAAGGCAACGGCCATGGCGCAGCCTTTCACGGCACTCCTGCCCATTCGCTGCCCTCTCTTTCACTATCCCCCTTCTCCTTCCCCACTAGGAGGGCTACACAGGCCCCTTCAGGGCTGTCCGGCTCCAGTTTCTTCACTCACAATCCGCTCCTCTCTCAGCTGGTCAGTAACTGTTGGGCAGACATCCTATTTCTCATTCTAGATTGTCTAACTCCCACGGCACCCGCTACAGTGTCTAGCACACAGTGAGTTCTCAAGTTATAAATATTGCCACTATGGATTCTTTCCCTCTGACACATTGAAAATGTGTCACCCTCTGTCCTCATTTCTATTTGCTTGTTGCATAGAGAAAGCTTGCTGTAGTTAAAAGCACTTTAAAAAAAAAAAGTTTCTGTGATCCAATCTTTTTATCTCTCCACATATACAAATGTAAAGGAAGAGAGGGCACAGAAACCAAACTCTGTGGTTTTTCAGACACGCTTTTGATAACCCAATAAGAGCCTGCACCCTCTACTCTTAAGCTGGAAAATGTGGGAGGAATTTGTTGGGTTCAGATTACATCTTTTATTTATGAAAGGAGGAGGAACACAGCATGGATACCCCCGGGGGCGATGGAGACCACTTTGTTCTCATAAAAAATAAAGGGGTGAACATCTGTAAAGATCTCCCACATAAAGCATGTTCAAGGAGGGAAGAATGTGGAAAGCTCACGTTGTCTCTAATCGTTGGGTTGGTGCTGAGCTTACATAGTTTCCTGGCATGGCTGTTAAAATATTCATGGTTTAGAGAAAGAAAACAATAGCGCACATTCCTGGCGTGCAGACTTGGTTACAGAATTTCTGCTATCCCCCAACTTCTTAATTCTCCACACTTCTCTGGTTTTTTTTCCCCCTTCCATTTGGCTCCCGAAATAACTGCAGGGACAAACAGAAGCAAAAACATCTTCTAATATCACTTCTAATAATATCACTTCTAACGGCTAAAACCATGCCGAGCCAGTTCACAGGTGTCCCCAATAGACCTGAGACTCAGAGCATCCAAAGGCCTGAGAAGCGAGGAATGAAGGACGCAACGGTTACTCCCAGGGTGTTAGTGTTGAAGCAGGCATGGCGCCGTTGGTTCATTTCCCCAACATCAATCCTGTGGCATGCATTTTTGTAGATAAAGATCAGGTAAGTTATAAAACTGTCACCGCAGTCTACAGAGCAGCAAGCAAGGTCTGGCCCTGGCCCAGCTCCTGCAGCCGCTGTGTGGGGAGCCCCGTAGCTCCGCACTGTGTGGCAGGCGATTGGAGGCCAGTTTCATGAGCTCTCTGCCACAGGGTTGCGACTTCAGGGTAGCAACAGACTACCCAGCTGACCAAACAAGTTAGCGTTCCTCAGCTATGCAGAGTCTGTATCCCAAGGACCAATTCGACCTCCCCCTCCCGCAGCCCAGGCTCTGGGAAATACTTCTGTTGGAACAGTGTCTGGTTTGTTCTCTGTGTGTTACCTGTGACTGCTTCCTCACTACAGTAGCAAAGCTGAGGACTTGTGACAGGGACCATATGGCCCACGACTGAGAACATGTTTACTCTCTGGTCTTGGGCAGAAAGCATCTGCCAAGACGTGATTTAGAGAAGTGTTTAGAAAAACCCAAACTTACTGCCTAAAGTAGGGGTTCTCAACTTTTGGGTCATGACCTCTTTGGGGGTCAAAAATCTTTTCACAGGGGTTAAATATCAGGTACCCTGCATATCAGATGCTTACATTATGGTTCATAACAGTAGCAAAGTTACAGTTATGGAGTAGCAACGAAAATAATTTTGTGGTTGGGGCGGGTCACCAGAACATGAGCTGCATCAAAGGAGGGCAACACAGGAAGGTTGAGAACCGCTGGACTCCGCAGTAAACACTGAGTTTTGGTGCTGTTAATCTTAAGGTTCCCCTTGACGTCGTGAAGAACAGACATTCCCATCTATTAATACAGTCACTCTTAATAGTCTATCCTTCAGCCATAATTCTGAAGCCTCTGACTTGACAACAAAACATGCAACTGGTCGTTTGACATTTGTGTCATGAGGTCATCAGCCTGACAGGAAAGGGTTTCTTTGAAAGAAAGCTATAGGACCGCGTGACGAGTCGTGTAGAGTTGGCTTTTGAAAAACTTTCAGTGCTTAGCATGGTTGAATGAGGCTTTTCCAAGCCCGGCAACAACAGTGTTTCCTAGAAAAGCAGGAGGTGAGGGACCTATTGTCTCTCTAGCCCAAGTCACTGTGGGTGTGTTCTCCAGGCATAGAAAAGGCCTTGCTATTTCTAGATGTCAAATATGAAAACAGAGAAAAATAATAGGAGACATCATACGCTAATCTGGGTAGGAAAGTGATAAACCTTTCACTGGCCTTGGAAGATAACCAATGGCGGCCCAAATCATTTAAAGTAAAATGGATCTGTTCCCCACACAGCCTGATTTGAAAACACAAATCAGATCGTGTTCTTTGGTAAAGTTGCACAAACCCCAGGTTTCATGGTCCTGCTCTGTCTACACCACTGACCTCAAATCTTCCAATTCTCTCTCTCCCTCAGTGGCCAGCCACAGAAGACATCTTTTGCTCTTGGAGTGCCATGAGTGTGGCTCTGCTCTCTTCTCTTTCGGAATGGTGTCCCCACATCTTCACAGGGCTGCTTCCTGCTCCAGGCTGGATCTCAGACCACAAGTCCTGTCCCCAGCCAGGCTTGCTCCAGGTCACACCTACTCCAGTCTCTGTCGCATCCCCCCATTTTATCTTATTCAGAGCCTTAGAACAAATGGGGAAAAATCATCTTGTTTACTAATGTGTTTGCTTTGTGTCTGTTTCTTCCATTACCAGTATATATGTTCTGTAAGGGGCTGGAATTCCTTACCAGACATAATAGGTAGTTAATAAACGGTTGTTCACTAAATGAATGAGCCAGCAAGATTTTTAGTCTACAACTAAAAGCAGCTGTTGCTTGAAAGTCTGAGAAAGAAAATAGTAAATCTTGGGGGGGTGGGGGGAATCAGCTTAGGTCAAGGAACAGTGTAGCATGAAGTTGGGGGATTCAACAAGGTGGCAGGTGGGGCAGATATGCTAAGAATGTGCTTTCTAACTGCATTTTCATACGTGGATCTAATCCGGTGCCATTTGGACAGCCTACTTGGAAGCCTGTAGAGGTGCATGTTAATTAGAAATAATGTTCTTTCTCACTAATCTTCACAAATGCCCCTAAGGGCAGCAGACAGGGGAATTCCCCTGAGCACAGAGGCCACCTAAAGCCTGGGGACAATTATTCTCCTCCGCATCTCAAAGGTCATAGTCAAAAGAGAACATTTCCAGACAGAAGTGGTGGCTGGTACCAGCAATTCCAACACTCCGGAGGCCTGTTGGGTCAATTGATAGTTCAAGGCCAGCTGGGCTATGTAGTAAGGCCCTGTCTAGAAACACCAAACACATACACACACAAGGAAGTCAACCCTCTCTTTCAGAAAACATCAGAAACTACTCTGAACTTTTGATTCACTCTTTGAAACATATGAAAAGTTAGTAACATACAAAAGCTCAATAAGGAAACTAGCCCTGTACCTGAGAGCCGCTCACCCGCCCACAGCCTCAGAGACATCAGCTGCCCTCAGAATAACCTAGACCAGAAGTCCTTGGGTTGGAGATACAGCTCAGCGAGAAAGTGCTTGCCTGGTATGGGTGAAGTCCTGTGTTTAATTCTCTACAGAGCAATTCATTTTTTAAAAGTTAAATTAAAATTTTCTTTTGCACTAGGGATGAAGTAAATATCCCACAATAAAATAGTCTAAACAGCCCTGAGTTAACTACAGAGGTGAGGGCAACCCCAACAGAAGACCTGTGAGTCTTTAAGAGTCTTGTCTAGGACATAACATGTCTATTTATTGGGTAACCACATATATCTATTATACTTGAAATACAGTTCTCTTTAGACAAAGCATATACACTCTGTACTTGTGAAAGGTGTTAGATTGATGAAAGAGGACTTATTGAGTTTTGAGGAAAGCCGCATTTGATACACAAGGCAGTTCCATGAAAGCCTTGTGTTGCCAACTGCTTGTTGGGCTCTGCCAGGTGCAACTGCCTCATTTAAACCTTGCAAATGACCCAACCAGACAAGTGAGAAAAACAACCTGTTGACACTCCCACATCAGCAACCAAAAAGCAAGTAAAGACACTTACCAAAGGCTCAACCAGTTAGCAGGCCAATGCAGGAGACGTGGGCACTCACCCACTTCACGAAGGTCTCTTCCCGTTGAAAAATGTCTTTTAAGCTTGAATGTGACTCAGGAGGGTGTTATGGTCCATTCGGCTCTTTCCCTAAGTGGGTACACTCCAGAGCACGGGAAGTGTTCATTGTGACCATACACAGCAAAGATACGCAGCCTTCGTGATGTCACTTTCACAGCGAGTCTCGGGGAAATGGAGCCCTGCCACCGAAGAATGCTTTCCTCCCCGGAGTGAAAAGCATCTTTAGGAAATAATTGAATTCAATGATGAATTAAAAATGAAGTTAAAACAGTCAAAACATGATTAAAAATTATTTTATAATTAAAGTTTCCACCAATTACATCCTCACGTCATTTTCTTTTTCCTTTCTTCCTAGTGGTAACCGGTGCTCAAATATCATTCTTATAGATAGTTTGGCAATCTTGCCATGTGGCTATGTGTCTATAAAATATTTTGTTTCAAGTATTTGAATTTTTCAAATCCTGTACACATTCTTTTATGATCCTTTTGTTATACTCTGTTCTAAGGATATGTCCACATTAATACATATAGTTTTCAACTACTGCGTAGTATATCATTACATGAGTAATACATTCCAGTTTTTCCTTAGAATGAACAAAGCGGTAATTGATTTTCTTGTGCATGTTCCTTTATGTTAGATTTTTTTCCTGTGGTAGCTTTCTGCGAGTTAATAGATGCTGATCGATATAACAGAAAACCCCTGAAATTTCAGTAGTTTGATAAAAGCCATTACTTACTTATGTAAAGTCCTAGTAGATGTTGGGTAGGAAAGACACATCTGTCCTGTAGTCATCAGAGAGCCAGGCCGAAGAACAGTCTGCTCCTTCTTAAGATCAGCCCGTGTGCCAGTACCCAGCCAGAAAACCAGCCTTCTAATCTCTCTAGATCAGAGGTTATTTCTCCTCATGTACACTGACAAAACTCAGGACACCAAACTGCAAGCCAAGAAAGAATATTGACCCTCACTCACCTCATATACAGAACCCCTCTACCGGTGGAAGGGGAGCATAATTTTTAATGGACAACTATCCCTGCCACTCCCCTGAAACTGGCATTGCCAGTTCTCTCAAAGAAGAGTTATTTGCTGTTGAGAATTTTGTTCTCAGGGCACTTTCCCCATGCTATGGATGGTGATATGTGTGAGAGGGGCTTGGTAGCAGCAGAAGTATTAGACTCACTCCTAGCTTCTGCTTGTCATCGTATCTGTGCTCCATGAAAGAACCATGATGGGATGTTCACTGCTGGTGAATGGGGCTGAGCTGGGGGGCACCCAGAGACTTCCACTCACTGTCATTTCCCAGACTCTGAGAGAGACCTCAGTGACCACAACTAGGTACCAGATAACCTTGCTAGTGCCAACTTCAAAGAAATGGAACAGAAGAACAGGCTCATTCAGCCATACATTATGCCAACAGAAATGCCAAGAGCAGGTTTTATAAGGCTACCATCTTCCAGATATAAAATGGGCCTCTACTCTATCCTTCTAAAAACTAGACTACTTTCAGACACTTAGGTCACCTGGTTGCTTAACCCTGTCTGAAAATGAGGAAGGATGTAAAATAAAACAAACTGATATGGGATTCCCCTCTGTACGCTGTGAATATGTTTTATTGCCATTGGTTAATAAAGAAGCTGCTTTAGCTTATGGCAGGGCAGAACAGAGGTAGGTGAGAAAACTAAACTGAATTTTGGGAGAAAGAAGGTAGAGTCAGAGAGATACCAGTGCTAGAGTTAAAGGCATGTGTTTCCACATCTGGCTTGGTTGTTTTTAAAATGTTTATTTTGATGTGTTCTATTAGGACAAGATTCTTGGGGTTACCTAGAGTTATGTTGCCAACTAAAGCATTTCACATTAAACTGTTTCTGCTATCTCACTTAAACTCAGTAAATACATAAGGGAAATCTCTCTCTCTCTCAGACACACACCACACACACACACACACACACACACACATGAATATATTCATTCATGGACTCAGCGGTTGCTGTGGGATGATGGTTTTATCCTGTAAAGATTTGTTTCTTTTTTTTATATTTATTTATTTATTTATTATGTATACAGTATTCTATCTGTGTGTATGCCTGCAGCCCAGAAGAGGGCACCAGACCTCATTACAGATGGTTGTAAGCCACCATGTGGTTGCTGGGAATTGAACTCAGGACCTTTGGAAGAGCAGGCAATGCTCTTAACCACTGAGCCATCTTTCCAGCGCCAAGATTTAGTTCTTGTATTTGATTAATAAAATGTTGATTGGCCAGTAGCCAGGCAGGAAGTATAGGTGGGGCAATCTGGCAGGAAGTAGAGGCATGGTGATGAGAACAGGAGAATTCTGGGAAGAGGAAAGAGTCAGTCTGCAGTTGTCACCCAGATGCAGAGAAAGCAACATGAGAACAACATGATAAAGGTACCAAGCCATATGGCTAACATAGACAAGAATTATGAGCTAATTTAAAATGTAAGAATTAATTAATAAGAAGCCTGAGCTAATAGGTCAATCAGTTTATAATTAATATAGACCTCTGTGTATTTTGTTGGGACTGAATGACTGTGGGACCAGGTGGGACAGAAACCTCAGTCAACAAGCGGTTAAGATCAATGGTTGCTCTTCCAGAGGACCTAGGTTCAATTTCCAGCATCCACAAGGTGGCTCACAGCTGTTTGTAACTCCAGTTTCAGGAGATCTGACACCTTTCCTCCAATGCACATAAAATAAATTTAAACAAATTATAACAAAGAATATATTCATCCATGAAGAGGATTACAATTGCCATTTACAAGAAAATGGATGTCATCAAATTAAGCTAGTCTCAAGAGAAAAATATAACAAAACCAAAGAAGCCAAACCAAACCAAAACAAAACAACTCCAGTTTGTCTCATATGAGGAACCTATCAAAAGAAAGAGAGAGAGAGAGAGAGAGAGAGAGAGAGAGGAAAGAAAGAAAGAAAGAAAGAAAGAAAGAAAGGACAGTTGAGTGAAAAATAGGGGCCATTTTGGAGGGAAGTACAAGAGATCACGGAAGTGGGAATATGACTGAAATACATCATTTACGTGTATGACAATGTCACAGTGCTATTATTTTGTACAATGCATACATAATAGTAACATTTTTTTTTAAAACTGCAGAGCTCTGTTTTTTTCGCCACCCCCGCCTGGTAGCAGCCTTAGAGACTCTTCCGAAGGGGGAGCAGTATCACTGTCCCTGCTGATCGCAAATGTCACTCACTGTTAGCATTCAGTGACGCACAGGCTGTTCGTTTAGCGTCCCTTAGAGAGTCCGAGATCAAACTGGTGGCTGGGCAGTGGGCCACTGTGACCATCCATCCTAGCAGGAGGGAAATTGTTCCAATTCAAACACTATCTTCATCTCATTCTATTTTTAAAGAATGATAAGGAAAGAAAGAAAACCATTAAATTGTGATCTTAGTAAAATACACCTGGACATGCTAGGCGCGCGTTAAGTGGGCCCTTTCAGAGTGATGCCTTCCAAACAATGCCTCTGCCTTATGACTAAGTTTCTATTTTTTTCTACAGATTCGCCAATCAGCCTTGTCAAAAGGAAATTTGTGACATAGTTTGGGGCTAAGAGATCAGGGAACAAAACAGGGCTAGAAATAGTGACCTGGTTTCCCTGGAAACCAAAGAAAGTACAGGTTTATAGGTCACCGTTGTTTTGTATCCGAAGCCTCTGATTAAAGTAGATTATAGCCTGCAGGTCCTTCACTTGTCTTTCACATAAATAAAATTTCCCAAGAGCGCCCTTTCAGCCCTGCTCACCAAATGAGTAATTGACAGAAGTCATTTCGGCCCATTTTTTTTTTTCTGCTTTCAGTAGGAACTTGGATTTCACAAATGTTGCAATATAAAAATTTGCTCAAAGACAAAAGCAAACAATAAAGGGGCTCTGAGATTCTAGAACTCCAGGATTCTAAAATATAATATAGGAATTAGTGAGCTTGTCTCACATCAACAACTTTAGGCTTATGTTATAATTTGACGATAACTCAAGATTTATTTTTATGTCACATAAATCAGGTTTTGTTTTGTTTTGTTTTTTGTTTTTTGTTTTTTTTTTTAGATTTCAGAAAATAAACCTTCTCTGTCTACTTTAGGAACCCAGTTTCGGGAAAGATTTTGAACAACAGTGCGACTATAGGGAAATCTGGGAGCGGCTGTCCCTGGACACAGGCAGCCCCGCTGCCAGCTGTGTGCACCAGGGACTCCTGCTGGAATCTCTGACCACAATGTCCAGAAGGCTGAGTCTCCATCTACCTGCCATGATGGATGCTGACAAGAGCCTCATTTACCTCCTCCTGAGGCTCTAACTGGATGACAGAGACTGACAGGGCTTGGCCCCTGCATCCTAAAGTCTAAGATGTTAAGAAATTTGGTTACTTTGGACCACAAACTCTGAGAAATTAGAACATTCTCCAAATATGAAATGGACTCGAAGGTGATGAGCGATGGTTTTCATGGCTTTCTGTTGCTGTGATAAAACATGGAGACCAAGAGTAACTTATAGAAGGTTTTATTAGGGCTATGGCTCTAGAAGCAGAGTCCCTAATGTCAGGGGATGGAGTGTTGGCGTAGCAGCAGGAAGCTCAGTCAGGAAGCTGAGAAATTGTATCTTCAACCACATGCAGAAAACAGAGAGTGAACTAGGAATACGATGAAGCTATAAGAACCTCCAAGTCTGTCTGTCTTGATGTATTTCCTCCAGCAAGGCCACACCAACCCCCAAGGTGCTATAAACTTCCCAAAGAGTGGGTTACATATGTGAGCCTGTGGGGTACAGTTCTCATTCAAACCACATACGTTCTAAAAAAAAAAAAAAACAACAACAACAAAAACCAATGACTTCAGGGGAATGACCTCAGTACCACTAGATGCCATGGAAAGTCCGAGTCACATCCATTCAATGGCTTTTATCACGCAGTCATGACATCCCGCCCTTAATGCCAAGGCAAGGACTGTTGAGGAAGCCTCCTGCCATGCCGGAGAAAGCAGGCCAACAGTCCCGACAGCTGGAGGCCAATGCAACTCATGTAAATATGCTGTACAATGTAGTTACAGGAGTATTGGTGGAATAGCTGATTGAACCATTTTTGTCTTGGTCCTTGAGCAATGTGAAGATGATACGTGGAAGAATCCTCTATTCATTGCTTCCCCAGGTGTGTGGTGTGTGATAGAAAAGCCCTAGGATATCCTGTACTTTATAGCAAGACACTGATCTAAGGGAATTGTCATAATGGCTTTCAAAAATAATAATTTACATATTCAACATAGAATTTTGGAAACTGGATTTGTTTTGGAGACTAGACCTAGTCAGCTGGCTCCATTTGAGAGTCTGAATACGAGTGTGTTTGCTTGCCTGCCAGAGCTCTAACTAGAACGCTTCCTCCTCTTGCCACGGACAGATGACAACAAGAACACCTCAGTTTTCATGCATGAAAGATGAAAAATGGTTTCTCATGTGCAAAGAATCAAAGGCAGACTGTTCTTTCAAAAACTGTCTCGCAGCTGACATCTGGTGGTTAAAACCGGAAATGCAGTTTTATAAATGAAAGTTGGGTTCCCCAATGCCACAGACAGAAAACGTTTAAAGACTTACAGCCAAATTGACTGAAGGCTAGCTAATTTTGCTTATATTGCTGGCATGAGTTATTCCTAAACAGACATGATGGAGTGAGACTTAATGGAGAGAACTCTCCAGTGCTGCAATACATCTGGGCAGCTGTAAATCCTGCTCAAACCTGTAACAACGGTTAGAAGACATAGTTAAATTTAATTCTTTAAAGAGCTTCCGAAGTGAAGAGGCACATTAGCTTTTCAGGGTAAAAATGAATTCCTATTGGACTTCTTGGTGGCAATACAATACAGACAAAACAAAGAACACCTCCGGTGTTTCCTATGTGAAATTTTGAGGAGTGGGGTAAGGGTGACTGTGTTTGAAAACGTTTGGGGTTTTGTCATCTTAACACAAACCTGAGTCACGGGAATTTCAATTGAGAAAATGCTTCTGTCGGATTGGCCTACAGAAGAGTCCATGAGGACATTTTCTTGATTGACTGATGTGTGAGCGTCCAGCCCATTGTGGGCAGTGCCATCCCTGGCCAGGTGGTCCTGGGGTATGGAAAAGAGCAAACTGAGGAGCCAGGAAGAGCCAAGAGGAGCCAGTAAGTAGTAAGTAGTGTTCCTTTATGATCTTGGCTTCAGGTTCCACCTCCAGGTTCCTGCCTTGAGTTCCTGCCTTGGCTTCCCTTCATGACCGACTGTGAGCTCTAAGATGTAAAAACCCCTTTCCTCCTCAAGTTGCTTTTGGCCATGGTGTTTATCAAAGCAATTTTAAAAACCTAACTAAATCAGGTGGTTATTAGGGAAGATGAATGGAGTTGTGAGAACATGAGAAGTGAGGGTAATGGGAGGGCGAATATAATCACAGAACATTGTGTGTATGGGTGAAAATGTGTGCGACATAGTGAAACCCACCATGTCATACAATTGATGCAGACTAACAATATGTTCAGTGTTCTGAGCACAGCATTATTTCAGCCTATTTACTCTTTCTACTGAGAAACCTTTCCTTCTAGTCTGAGTAAAGTAAACATATTTTCAGACTTGCGTGTGCATGGATGTTAACCTTGCACTATTCTCTACAGCAGTAGCTAAGTTAAACACCATCTTTATTCAACTCTATTCTATCACATTCCTCTTTAGAGAATGTGTATATATTCCAAAAACTATTTGCTAGAGACACTCAAAATTACTGCATTGTATCCCGGTGTAGTAGTGCATGCCTTTAACCCTAGCACTCTGGAGGGAGAGGCAGGAGGAGCTCTGTGAGTTCCAGGTCAACCTGTTCTGCATAATGAATACCAGGACAGCCAAAGCTAAGTAGAGAGGACCTGTCTCAAAAAGGAAGGAAGGAAGGAAGGAAGGAAGGAAGGAAGGAAAGAAGGAAAGAAGGAAGGAAGAAAAATATCCTTTAATGATACTGCATTATTTTACTGGGAATTGTTGAAGATTTTTGTTTGAATATGTTTTCTTATAAGCTGTAGACCAACTTGTCTATTTCATTTTCATCTCTGTTTGGGGCTGGGACCATAGCTTCGTGGCACAGAACTTGCACAGTATGTGTGAAACCCTGGGTTTGATCCCCAACACTACAAAATATAAATAAATATAAATAAACATATTCTGCTTTTATAGCTTCAATGTATTCTTTTACTACATATTTATTACCAGAAAATATAATGGTGAACACGTAGACACTGTCCTTTCTTGAATGGAGATTCTTACTTCATTTTACTCTTAGGTATCTTCGTCTTAGATATATCAAACCGGATCTTTACTCCAATTATGTCTTATAACTGTGGCAATTGATTTTTTTCTTGTTCTTTCTCTCTCTTTTTTCCTTTGAGATGAAGGTCTCAGCATATTACCCAGGATGGTTTCAAACTCATGATCCTCCTGTCTCAGCCTCCTGAGCAGCTGGAATTGCAGACACATACCTGGCTTCAAGGCAATTGACCTCCACAGGCAAATTTTGTTTCCCTTGATCCCATATGTTCTTGAGCTGTTTCCATAGGTTTACACGGACATTACTGGAATTTCCAGGTATACAACAATTTATAGATAGTGATCACTGTACCGACTTTCAGCGTTCAATGTTTTTTCTTACCTAATTCCATTGCTTGAGTTTTGAGAAGTTTGCTAAATGAAAGTGCATGCTGTAGAAGCAGATGTCTTGCTGTTGATGTTAGAGTTTCTTCACTGAGCAGAACGATGGCCTTTGACAAATACTGGTCTTTCCTACTTTGTCAAGATTGTTATAGAATTGAGTATGACCAAATTTGTTGATTGCCTATTTGTTGGCATATTTGGAGAAAATCACCCCCACCACTCAGTTTTACCAGGCAGGTTCAGTTGCAGAAAACTGAAAGGGATTTACAGACTTAAGGAGTTAAAATTTTAAGCAGGGATTCAATTGCTTCTGAATTAAAAGTGAGCAGAAGTGGGCTGGCTACACTGTAGAATGGGCCCACCAGGGCCATATGTTCCTGTCAGAATAAGAAAGTTGTGTTCCTAACCAATACTGGCTGAGTGTACCATCTTTGTATCATCTAAAAATGAGAACCTGGAAAAAATATTCTTAATACATCATAATCAAAACACTAAAAGTACAGAACAAGGAAAAATATTAAAAACTTCAAGAGAAATGACTAAGTAACATAAAGGTATACCTACTACAATTATACCTGATTTCTCAATGGAGACTCTAGAAACTAGAAGGGCCTGGACCTTTGTTCTGTAGTCTATCAGAGACCACAGATGCCAGCCCAGACTACTATAATCAGAAAAATTTTCAGTCACAATAGATGGAGAAAATAAGACATTTCATGATAAAGCCAAATTTAAGCAGTATATATATCTATCAATCCATCTCTAAAGAAGGTGCTAAAAGAAAAACTCCAACCTGAAGAGATTAACCATACTGAAGAAACCACAAAGAATAAATAATTGCAGACCAGTAAATCAAAAAAGTGGAAACACACACACACCACTACAACAAAACAACAGGAACCAACAAACACCTCATGGATATCTCCCAACATCAATGGTTTCAATTCCCAACCAAAAAAGATGCAGACTAAGAGAATGGATGCAATAATAGGATCCACCCTTGTGCTGCATCCAAGAAATATACCTTAGCATAAACGATAGACATCATCTCAGGATAAAAGGATGAAGAAAGGTATTCCCCAGCAAATGCATTTGCAAATGTAAAGAAGCAAGCTGGTGTGGCCATTTTAATATATGACAAAATAGACTTTAAACCAAAAGTAATTAGAAGAGATAGGGAAGAACATTACATACTCATCAAAGGAAAAAATCCACCAAGAGGACATTACAATTCTTAACATCTATGTACTAAACTTAACAGTAACTGTGTTTGTAAAAGACATACTGCTACAGCTTAAACTACATATTCACCCTCTCATACTGACTGCGAGAGACTTAAATACCCCCACTCTTGCCAATGTGTCATCCAGACAAAAACTAAACAGAGAATGCTGGAACTAACTGACATAAACCAAATTGCCCTAACGTATTTACAGAACACTTCACCCAAACACAAAAGACCTTCACAGAACTTGGTCCTAAACTGACTACATTCTCAGAAACAAAGCAAGTCTCAATAGATACAGGAAAATTGAAATAACACCCTACACCCTACTTGACTATCATGGATTAAAGTTATATAGCATCAACAATAGGAACAACAGAAAACTTATAAGCCCATGGACACTCAACAACTCACTACTGAATGAAAAAAGGGTCAAGACAGAAATTAATAAAGAAACTAAAAACTTTGTAGAGTTGAATGAAAATGAAAACACAACATACCCAAACTTATGGGACACAATGAAGGCCAAAGCACTAGTGCCTACATAAAAAAATTTGGAAAGATCTCATACTAGTGACTTAGCAGGACATGGGAAATCTCTAGAACAGAAAGAAGAGATCACAACCAAAAGGAGTAGATGGCAAGAAATAATCTAATTCACAGCTGAAATCAATAAAAAAAGAAAAAGAATAATAAAAATAATACAAAGAATCAATGAAACAAAGAGTTGGTTCTTTGAGGAAAATGAATAAAAATTGACAAATCCTTATCCAAACTAACTGAAAGGTAGAGGGAGACTCTCCAAATTAGCAGAATTGAGCATGAAAAGGGGGTAGGTATATATGACAATGGATACTGAGGAAATCCAGAGAATCGTAAGGACATACTTTAAAAACCTGTATTCCACCAAATTGGAATATCTAAAAGAAACATAATTTTCTTGATATAAACCACTTATCAAACTTAAATCAAGATCAGATAGGCAATTTAAACAGATATAAACGTTAGTGAAACAGAAGCAGTCATTAAAGGTCTCACCAAAAAAGTCAAGCCAGATGGTTTTAGCACAGAATTCTACCAGACTTTCAAAGAAGTTAATGCTAACTCCTCCAATTATTTCACAAAATAGAAACCAAGGGAACATTTCCCACTGTATTTTATGAGGCCACATTACCCTGATATCCAAGTCACATAAAGACCCAAAGAAAGAAAATTACAGACTACTTTCCCTTATAAACATAGATGCAAAAATTATCAATAAAAATACTTGCAAACTGAATCCAAGAACACATCAAAAAGATCATCCTTCATGACCAAGTAGATATTTATCCCAGAGATGCAGGGATGGTTCAGCATTCATAAATTTGTAAATGTAATCTACCATATACTAACTGAGAGACAAAAACCACGTGTTAAATTAAATGCAGAAAAGGCCTTTGACAAAATTCAACACCCTGATACTTTCAGGTCCTAGAGAGATTAGGGATACAAGGGACATTTATCGGCATAATAAAGACAGTTTACAGCAAGCTAGCACACAGAATCAATTTAAATAGAGAGAAACTCAAAGCAATTCCATTAAAATCAGGAACAAGACAAGGTTGTCCACTCTCTCTATACCTATTCAATATAATATCTGAAGACTTAGCTAGAAAAATAAGAAAACAGAATGATATCAAGGGGATACAAATTGGAAAGGAAGAAGTCAAAGTATCTTTATTTGCAGATGATATGATAGGATATATAAGTGGCTAGAAAAATTCCACGGAAAACTCCTACAGCTGATAAACACTTTCAGCAAAATAGCTGGACACAAAATTAACTCATATAAATAAGTAGCTCTTCTATATACAAATGGCAAAGGGACCAGGGAAATTCTAATCAAGCAAATGAAAGACTTGCATAATAAAAACTTTCAGATATCAAAGAAAGAAATTAAAGAATATATCAGAAGATGGAAAGCTCTTCTGTGCTTTTGGATCAGTAGAACTAATAAAGTAAAAATGACCACCCTACCAAAAACAATCTACGGATTCAATGCCAATCCCAATCAAAATTCCAACACATTTTTTTTTCACAGATCTTGAAAGGACAGTTCTCAACTTCATCTGGAAATACAAGAAATACAGGACACATTAAACAATCCTGGATGATAAAAGAACTGTAGGTGTTGGGGAATATTATTTTAAGGTGTGTTGCTGTTGTTTATGCTGCATTTGTTTAACTCTGTGAAGCTGTGATTCTTTGCCTGTCTAAAACACCTGGTGGTCTGATAAATAGCTGAATGGCCAGTAGTGAGATGGAAGCAAGGATAGGCTGGGCTTACAGGCAGAGAGGACAAAGAGAAGGAGAGATCTGAGAGAGAGAGAGAGAGAGAGAGAGAGAGAGAGAGAGAGAGAGGAAGGAGGAGCAATGAGAGAACAAGGGGAGGAGGAGGACATAGGGGCCAGCCACCCAGTCACGCAGCCATAGAGTAAGAGTGGAAGAAAAGGAAAAAAGCCCAGAGACAAAAGGGATAATTTAGGAAAAGCTGGCAAGAACCAAGCGAAGCGAAGGTCAGGCATTCCTAAGAATAAGGCTCCATGTGTCATTTATTTGGGAACTGGGTGGTAGGTCCCCCAAAAGAGCCAAAAAAGTAAAACATAGTACAATAGTTTGGCAAACCATTGTGGGCCCATATTTCCATGTAGGGCCTGAGAAAGTTGGAAAAAAAAAAAAGGTTGATAGCTCCTTTAAGAATTTATGCCTGCTGGTGAGCCCTTGAGTAGTGGAGGAAGGGAAGGGAGCAGAGAAAAATGTGTAACTCAATAAAAACCACACACACACAAAAGAATTTATGCCTGCTGGTGGACCCTTGAGCGGCCAGTACATTAACAAAAAATAAAGTAAAAATTCCAGCCACAGCACAAGCATTGGCATTCTACAGCTCTTGGAAGGTTGCATGCTGTCCCTAATGCCGTACCTCCGACTTGGCTGTAAGCTTTAGGCCTGACTTTCACCACCCGACCCAAGAATGGATAGAGTTAGCCTATCGAGCACGTGGAGGCGGTCCAGACAGAAAACCTCTAAATAGGTTCCAGTGTGCTTTTCAATGTGGGGAGGCTTACGAAAGAAAGAAAATGGCTATAGGAAGTTATATAAAGAGATAAATCATTTTTTTAAAAAATAAAATCTTTAAAGAGACAGTAAGAGTAAAAGAAAAAAAAGCCATATAAAATGGGAAACACACATGGGATCTGTAATATTGTGTTGATTTTGAACTTTTTGATTGCTAAAAAGCAAAGTGTAGGAGCCAGCCATGATAAGCTCAATATGAACAGAATACCCAAAGGAAGTTCTTTACTTCCAACCATTATCACCTACCAGTGTAGGACTTAGCCATCTATAAGTTTAACAGAGGCCTGAGTCTCAGTAGTTTACCCTGAAGCAATATTTGGTTGCAGGAAGGATGATAAACTAAGATTACCTGAGCACCACCCAAGAACAGACTATCCAAAGGAAATGACTAACATTCCAACCTCTGTAGATAGGATCCTCTGCCAGCACACACTCACCAGGACACCCCAAACAAATGTCAGCCAATTAGGGGTCCTGAACCTCAGAAATCCCTCACCCCCACCTTTACTACTATAAAAACCCAACTCTGAGCTCGGGGTTCTCCATTTATTTCAATATGTTGGACATGCGGAGAGACGGTGTTTGCAAACTTGCATAAAATAAAGGCTCTTGCTTTGACATACGAGACTCGGTCTCCTTGTTGGCCTTTGGGGGACTTTGTGCATTTGGGCATAACACAAAGGGCAGCTGCTAAGAAACCTGGAATTGGAAGAGGGACTTTAAATAAACCAACATATATACTTTAGGAATGCCTTAACTTTAAAAATGTCAAAAAATGTATTTGTCAAGTGGAAATCAAAAATGCTTTGGAGAAGCAGTTCTACTTTGGTTTCCATAGGAAACAAGAGGCTGTTGTTTTGTTCTAGGTTGATTTGGATCTGGTTTGATCCCGGGAGATGTGGGAGGAACCCCACCTGGTCTGGCTCCAGATTCCCGATCCATCTTTTGTTTAGCTGATACCTTCTAATTTCTCTTGGTACCCTATGAGAATCTTGTCTGAGTTTCCCAAGGATACAAAGACTATGAAAAACTGCTTTCTAGAAGAAACTGCCAGACATTCTGCAGGACACAGAAGAAAGTGACTGACAAACTGCCAGTACAGGCAGGACAGACTTTCTAATATCCTGCTTCATTGAAAAGTCTGCCAGATACTATGGGCCCATAGACTGAAGATGGATGCTTCAATGTTGCAAAGGAACTTCGGGGAACTGTCCAGGCAGTCAGATGTCTCTGTCATTTCTAGAGATTTTGGAAGTCGTTTGCAATGCACATTTGTTTACTTCAATAATATATCCTTCTAGTACCTTTGGTGGAGTTGAAGACTAGATAGTTATAGTTGCAGTTTTCCTTAGATATGATAAAAAGTAAGTTAGGTATAAAATTTGGATTTACTAAGATAAGATAGATTATAGAGTATTTTCTTTAAATTTACCAAACACAAATGAATTGGAATTCAGTACATCGTGAATGTAATCTTTACTGGATATTTAATGTATTTTATATTTATTTTATTTTATTGTATTGTATATTTATAGTCTTGCTATGTTAAAGTTAAAACTTTTCAGTTTTGTTTAGAAATTAAAAAAAAGAAAATGCTGGGGAGCGTTATTTTAAGATGTGTTACTTTTGTTTGTTTAACTCTGTGAAGCTGTGATTCTTTGCCTATCTCAAACACCTAATAATGGTCTAATAAAGAGTTGAATGGCCAATAGCAAGGTGGAAGCGAGGGTAGGCTGGGCTGGCAGGCAGAGAGCATAAATAGGAGAGATCTGGGAGAGAGAAGAAGGAGGTGCAATGAGAGAACCAAGGGAGGAGGATGTTAGGGGCCAGCCGCCCAGCTGCCCAGCCGCCCAGCCGCCCAGCTATGAAGTAAGAGTGAAAGTAAGATACACAGAAGTAAGAGAAGGAAAAAGCCCAGAGGCAAAAGGTAGTTGGAATAATTTAAGTTAAAAAAGCTGGCCAGAAAAAAGCCAAGCTAAGGCCGAGCATTTCTAACGAAGAATAAAGCTCCTTGTGTGATTTATTTGGGAGCTGGGTGGTGGGCCCTCCAAAAGAGCAACATATCACAGAACATGTAGGAAGCTCCTCTGCTGATGGCTGTCTAAGGCACTGCTCTAGGAATATAGCCGCATGCTGTGGAAGATTAGTTGAAGATGTGTTACATTTGTTTCTACTGTGGAACATGTGTTTAATGATGCAAAGATGTGTTGCACTCTTTCATGCTGCATTTCTTTAACTCTGTGAAGCTGTGTTACTGTGCCTCATTGATCTGATAAAGAGTTGAAAGGCTAATAGCTAAGGCAGGAGAGTGATTGGCGGGGCTGCCAGGCAGAGAGAATAAATAGAATGAAAGAACAAAAAGGAGGAGGAGTGAAAAAAGAAGGAGAGGAGGATGCCAGGGCCAGCTACTTAGCCACACAGCCAGACACAGAATAAGAAGGAAAAAAAAGATAAACAGAAATAGAGAACGGTAAAAACCCAGAGGAGCTTCCTCCTGCAGGAGATGGAAACAAATACAGAGACCACAACCAGACATTATGCAGAGAATGAGAGACCTTGGAACACTCCGCCCTAAAGGGGATTTCTCCATCAAATCTCTCTCTTCAGAGCTCAGGGAACCCTGTGGATGAGGAGGCAGAAAGAGTGTAAGAGCCAGAGGGAATAAAAGACACCAAGAAAGCAAGGCCTTCTAAGCCAACCTGATCAAAGCACATATGAACTCACAGAGACTGAGGCAGCACACACAGGGTCTGCATGGGTCTGCACCGGGTCCTTTGCACATACATTATGGCTTCCAGTTTGGTGTTTTTATGGGGTTTCTGAGTATGCAATTAAGTGGGTCTCTGTCTCTTCTGCCTTCTCTTGGGCTCTTTTCCTTTTGTTTGTTTTGTTCAATTCCAATGTGTAAGTTTTTGTTTTATCTTATTATATTTTATTACCATCCCTAAGAAGCCTATTTGTTTTCTAGTGAGAATGGACATGGGTGAGAGGGGAGGTGGGGAGGAACTGAGAGCTGAGGAGGGAAGAGAAATTGTAATCAGGACATATTATGTGAGGGGAAATCTATTTTCAATAAAAGGAACAAAAAATGAGAACCTGCTGCCACACCTTTCAGAAGGAACACACCTTCTTATCTGTTACCTCTGGATCAGTAAGACGTTACAGCACCTGTCAGTCCCAGAGTCTCGCTCTGCATAACTAGAATGGATGCTTCAGGTATTACCTCTTACCTTACTTAGGTGTTCTGAAATCACAGTTTGCACAGTTTACATTTATCCAATCTGAAAACAATCTATTTTAAGAACCCCAGCTGCAAAGAATCCTTGGAGGTAAACATTCTAAACATTCTACCTCTGTGGTAATATTTGGCACACTAAGAAAGACTAAAATAGGCACTGAGTGAGGAGCTATCTCTACCTTCTGTTCATCGACATAGTGAATACTACTAGATTCATATCCAAAGAAAACAGTCTTTTTTTAACAACAGATACTTGCACCCGCGGCAGCATCCACATTAGCCAGAACCAATCTAGATGCCCTTCAGTGGATGGATGGAGAAACAAAGGAAGGTATATTTATAGAATGGGATTATTACTCCTCATCATATAAAAGAATGAAATCCTGTAATTTGGACCAACATGGATGGAACTGGGAAACAATATGCTGAGTGAAACATGCCAGACACAGAAAGACAAATGACGTATGTTCTCACTTATGTAATAGAAACCCGTGAGTCAATCTTGTAGAAGTAGGAGATGGAACAACAGACACAGGAAACAAGGAAAGGAGAGAAAGGGAGTAGAGAAAGAAATTAAGATGACTTTCAGAAAGAGGAAGGGAAGGAGAAAGGAGAGGAGGGGAGATAAGCCATAGCTGCTCAGAGGATAGCCTGTCCAGTTTTTTACATTACTATATTACACTTGAAAACTTTCCAACATTGCTGGTCTTTCCTAACACCTTGCCCTTTCTGTTTTTGCTTTTTCTTTAAACAAGTCTTGGTATATTAGCCCAAGTTGTCTTGGAATTCATAATCCATCTGCCTCAGTATGTTAACTAGAGTGATTACTGGCTTCCACCACCAAACATGGATATCATTTTCTCAGTGTGCAAATTCTTGTGCATTTATAAAGAGGATGTGGCTTCGATTTAAAATTCTCAGACAAGAATATTTTAGTGGAAAGGAGTTTTCTTTTGTTTTACCTAGGAGCTGACATCTCTGAGCAGTTTTCTGTATATTTAATTATGTAGATGGTATTTGGGCTTATTGTTCTAGCTAACTGTAAAATCAATAACTCTCAGATTACTGTCCGAAACTCCTTTGGAAGCAATGGACTCATGTTTATAATCTAGGATGGAATTATTAAGTGGTATGGTCACAGAATTACAATACATGCCAAAGATGTGTCCTTGGTAGCTTTGTCAACTTGATACAGCCTAGGGTCATCTGAGAGAGGAAGTGTCCACATCAGACTGGTCTGTGGGCACGTCTGAGGGGAATTCTTGACTTTTAATTAATGTAGGAGACCCCAGTTACTGTGGGCAGTACTATTCCCTGGGCAGGTGGTCCTGGGTTATACGTAGAAACTAGCCAAGCATGGGTCTATGAGCAAACCTTGCGTGTTCCTGGGCTCCATTCTTTCCCATGGTGTGGGTTGCTGTTCTTTTCTGCAGCATCAAATTTCTGCTCTTTATTGGGTCATTTACAGCAGTATGTAAATGCTCTCTACTAGTTCTGACTAAAACAAACAAACAACAAAGTCTCTCTTATGGCTACCACCTCAACACTGAGATCACCTGTCCTCCTAAATCTTCAACTGACTCAAGCAGGCTTTGTTCTCCACCACCCATTGGCTCTGCTTTCATCATGATGGCCCACAACCTCCTTTTTGACAAACTGAACTGTTATGTCCCTCTCGTTACTAGACTGCCAGGCAGCAGCTCTAAGGGCTGATATACACCTCCTTCTATAAACGCCCCAAACGAAACAATTTCCTTTGTCCCTAGGCTTAGTTTTCTGTCTGCAGCTGCTGACTTAGAAGGTTCTAGACCCAGTCATCAGCAATGTCCTTCGCAGAAATTTTGTCAAACCTTATTCAAAATAATCTTTGTATGTAATAATCTTCTTTGCAATATAGATGAAGGCCAAATCCACACCTTTGGAGATGCACAGGCGTCTTACCTGTTATAGGTTCCTCCTATATTTTCTGGAGTCAGGAGCCCGAGTTTGTATCCTGGTCTCTTCCTAGGCTGACTAATCTTCCTTAACTTCATCCTTGAAATGGAGACGAAACTTGCACTCTATAGCTAAACCTAGCTATTTGTGGCGATGAAACAGAAATGCATAGGAAAGCACCCCCACTAGGGTTGCCAAGGTGCTTATACTTAAATGCAGCGCTTGTTTACTTGTTTATATTCCCTCCGAGAAAGACGTGAGAGGAAGACTCTTGCCAGTGGAACTCAACGAAGAATTCCCCAGATCTAGAATTTCTCCTGGGAGGAGCTACAGCAGGAGCTAGAACGGCGAATGCATTCACTTAAATGAGGAGCAGAAGAATGTATAGACATTAGGTCCATTGCCACTGGTTGCTTCTGAGAAGATCCATTTTTCTCAACTTTCTACACAAAGTCTTAGGAATCTTTTATCTTAGAAATAAGTCCTAGGAAGCAGTTATGGTGTTCCTGGCTCTGATACCTGCTTCTGCGCAGAATGGTCTTTCTATGAAAATATAGAATAACATGTATCCCTAGAATTCAAAGATATGCTTTATCCTTCAGTAAGTTTCACCGGCACTTACGGACATAGAAAACAGTACTATCGTATGAAAAACACATATGTTCGTATAACACGAATACAATTTAAAGGAAGATGATACATTTCTCAACAGCTATGGGTGTGGGCGAACAGAATAGGCACCAGTGCTAATAAAGCTCATATAATACAAAACTGAATAGAGGCGCTCTGCGCCACACCATGCCAAGTCCACCATGCCCCCCTAAATCGGGTCCAGCATCCTCATCTTCAACCCACGACCGGCGTTGGCCCCGCCCCTTCCGAGCTCCGCCTTTAAGCCTGTCCTGCCCGCCCCATACACAGCCACGCCCCGCTAAGCTACGCCCTCGTTGCCCGCCCCACAAAGCCACGCCCTAACAAGCCACGCCCTCGAGCTGCCCTCCCCGTCAAGCCACGCCCCCGACAAGCCACACCCCTCCGGCTAGGCGGGGTCGGCTCCGCGCTCCGCCCTAGTGGTCCAGCGGTTCGGAGCCGTCCGCGGAGCGTGGGTGAGCGCCCACTGGAGCCGAACCCGCGCACAGGCGCGGGAGTCTCGGCGAGCAAACATGGCGGCCCTGACGACCGTGGTGGTGGCGGCGGCGGCCACGGCGGTTGCCGGGGCGGTGGCGGGGGCGGGCGCGCCTGCGGGGACCGGCGTGGGAGCGGCGCCGACGCCGCAACAGGTAACGGCGGAGGCTCGGGCCTTGCTCGGGCGAGCCTGGCGTTTGATGGCACTTAGAGCCCGGACCGTGCGGCGCTGGGGTCGGGCCTCAGTGGAAGCTCGGGCCGCCGCTTCCTCGCGCCGTGTGATAGGACTCCCTTTCTTCAAAAATGGGAGCTGGTGATGGGAGCTCTGGGTATTTAAGTCGGCAGTGACCCAGGGCTCCAAGCTAGCTTGGAGAGAGTCTGAGCACCAAGAAATTGGATCCGTTGACTGCATCGGTGCAAGAAAGGTGTTTACCAAGATGGGGGGTCCTAAGGATCCCATCTCTGCTGGGTGGAATGGGAGTCTTTCGTTCAGACGATCAGACCCCTTTTTCTGCTTCAGTTTTTCTCTGTATATAGCACTTAACACCACAGGCTCTGTTCCATATTTTATACCTGTTTTTATATTATATTTCTGCCTCCATGAAAATGTAAGTGCCAGGAGGGTAGACATTTTCAGAAGCTTTAGTCACTGTTGTATTCCTAGCACCAAGGACTGCGCCTGTTGTGTGTCCAAGACGGTGCCTTCGAGATAGTAGGCACTTACTAATAACGTGGTTCAGTCCAGACGTGAAGGAAAGCTACTGTGTGCCGAGGTCTGGCTCCACCTTCCTTTTCTGTGGGAATACGGTGTTCTTTCTAGCATCAAGTTAAGGAAATTCCATTTAGGAAAGATTTTCTCACACATCCTTTGCTTTTCTCCCCGTTCTCTCTATCTATATAGCTCCCAAAATAACTTATATTTTAAGGGGAATAGAAAATAAAAATTTAAAATAGATTATGTAAAATTTTCTTAAGTATATTTTTTAAATGCCTGACCATTTGATTGTGGTGCATTCCTGTAATTTCAGCATTCAGGAGGCAGAGGTGAGAATGTCAAGAGTTAGAGGGCAGTATGGGCTGCACAATGAGAACTTTTCTTAAAAACAAAACAAACAAAATACCAAAAATAAAAAAAAATGGTCTGATTCCAGTGGTTTAATCATGTTGAACGTCTTTTCCATGAAAACTTTCTGCCATATTGTAGTTGAGTATGATTTCCTCACCTACATCTGTATGCCATGTTTTACATGCTGGTGTACCCAGCTTCCTTATACTCCTACTGGCGTGCACTATCCTGATTCCGCCCTGGTCATTTGCAGTGGTTGTATTTGCTTTACAGGGCTTGGAGCAGAAAGTCCTGTGCGACTATTTCACTCTATGATGTTTAGCAATCCCTGGAGACATCTTTGGTTGTCACAACGGGCAGGATGTGGTACTACTACAAACCCCTATTACTGCTAGCACCTAGTAGAGAGTAGAGACCGGAAGACAGTTCCCCACTGAAAAATGACCTGTTCGACAATGTCAGTGTACTGAGATTGAAAAACTCTAAAATATATGCCTCACAGCAATGATGAAGTAGAATTTCTCAAGAATAGTAAGTTTTTTTTTTTTTTCTTAAGTTAAAGTAGGGACTGGGAAGATGGCTCCCTTGGTGAAGTGCTGGCTACATAACTTTGAAGACCTGAGTTCATGGTTGGGTGCTACAACATGCACCTGCAATCGTGGTGCTGGAGACCTGGGGCTTTTTGGCCAGCCAGCCTAGCCAAACCAGTGAGCTCCGTTATCCATCAAAATAAATAAATCAATATAATAAGGTGAAGAGCAATTAAGAAAGGCAGCTGATGTCAACCACCAACTTCCTCATGTATGTGTACCAACACATCCAGCATACACATGTGAAAAAGTTATGTTGTGATATTTCGGACAAGTTCATGTGTTGTCAGTTCTTCATACCCCTCCTAATATCTACACACACACACACACACACACACACACACACATACACACACACACACACACACACACACACACAGAGACACGCTGGCACATACAAACCCCGCCCCCCTAACGCTGAGCTTCAATATTTGTCAGATGATTGACGAGTATCCGTCCTAACCCTAAAACCACACATGTTTTCTGGAGAAGAGATCATTTTTATCATAGTCTCATGATATTAGAAATCTCTACCTAAAGACCTAAAGTTCCTGTCGGCCGAGTTCCCCTAGCAAAAACCACAGATGGGGTGACTTAAACAACAGGAATGAAGGTCCTCACTCTGACAGAGGCTTGATGTCCAAATCTAGCTGCTGTGAGGTTCCTCTTCTCGCTGGTTCATATGGTCTCTGTCCTGTGTTCATGCAGGGAGAGTGTGATCTCTGGTGTCACATAGAGTACTGTGTGCACAGTCGTTAGGCTAGGGAATGTTACTCATTTCTCACCTATTATGAAAAGTAAAATTATCTGTGCTTTTTAGTATTTCTGTATTATATGTTCCTATTTCCTCAATAGCTTTTTAAGTGTATTGTAGTTTCCTCTAAAATACAACACTCCCTCCTTGAGGGAAACTCATTAAGCCTCACAATATTCTAAAGGAAGGTAAAACATTGCATCCTGCTTGGAAGATTTTTAAAATTCCAGAGATGGGCTGCAAAGATAGTTCAAAGGTTAAGAGCACTTGTTTTTCAAGAGGACATGGGTTTGATTTTCAGCACCCCTATGCTGACACAACCATCTGTGCCTCCAGTACCATGAGATCCATGATCTCTCCCTCTCCCCCCCCCACATAATTTTAAAAATGTTTAAAAATTAAAGCAGAATGTACATTTCAGAATTCTCTGACCTCTGCAGACAGCAGAGGCAGTCATATACGTGGTGCACAGACATATATGCAATCAGAATACCCATACATGTAAAATAAAAGTAAATCTTAAAAAAAAAAAAAAGAGAGACCCCAGATGTTCTAAAGAAAGGCTACTTAAGAAGCAGGAAGTAGACAACCCAAAAGCTTCAAGAAGTACCTGAAGTTGACGAAATGCACTAGGGCCCTCCCTCCCTAAGCTTATATAAGCAGGAAGGGCTGCTGAGAGACACTCTGAGGCTAGCCCAGGTTCCTAGAGGAGGTAGGTGGGAGAAGTACCCTGGAAGAAGCAGAGACCAGCTGCACTGCCTGGAAAAGTCACTGTCCCACTGAGCTGCCTGCCTGCATGTTGTGCAGTGGGCTTCAGGTCTCCAACTTTGGTGAACTGTCACCCGTGCTGGGTGGTCTTTGGTGATGCAGCGGTCCTTGAGTCATTTCTTATGTAAGTCACCCCTCACCCATACTTTTCTAAGTAACCCCAGTAAACCCATCAGTTCACCAAGGTGGACGTCAGCAGTTGTCCTTGCTTTGGGCTATTAGACTTACCAGGCTTCTGCTCACATCTCTTTAGGAATAGCGTCCCCAGCACCTTTCAAGGCTTGCTACTTTTCTCAGATTTCCTGTTTGTTCCTAGCAACTGTTCTTTTAGCCATTTAAATTACTGAATTATGCCTTTAAAATATTGCAGAACTTTATTATTGTGTGTGTGTGTGTGTGTGTGTGTGTGAGAGAGAGAGAGAGAGAGAGAGAGAGAGAGAGAGAGAGAGAGAGAAAGCGCGTGAGTACCACAAGGAGCGCATGCAGCATAGCAAGAACTTCACCTGCTGACTGCCACCTTGACAGTCCCCCCTTTTGAAGAATCTAACAGTGTCATACTAGTGGTTTTGAACCAAGTGTTACCCAGAGACAGGGCTCTAGGCCTTTTGTTTTGGTTCCAGTGGACTTCTCTCTAACGACCTGAATTTTACGTCTTTCAACTGACTGAGATAGTCCCTCAATAATAACTTCACTCTATGGGACCTAGGCAATGGCTCAGTGGGGCAGAGCTAGTTTTCTGGAGGACCAGAATTTGGCTCCTGGCACCTATGTTGGTGGTATGCAACCACCTCTAACTCCAACTCCAGGGGAACTGATGCCCTCTTCTGGCCTCTGAGGGCACCTACATACAAATTCATTCATTCATTCATTCATTCATTCTCTCTCCCTCCCTCCCTCTCTCCCTCTCCCCCCACACACATAATTTTAAAAATGTTTAAAAATTAAAACAGAATGTACATTTCAGAATTCTCTGATTTTAAATGATTTTCAAAATGAATTTCCCATAAAAAGTCCTGCACATGTACAGAGCTATGTGTGTGGCCAGCTATGTAAAGCTGAATAATGTTCTTCAAGGCTCTGCGCATCTTAATTTCCAGTACCTGTGAGTGTATAACTGCATCATAGGAGACTTGGCAGATGTGATATAATACCATAAAACGGGAAGATTATCCTGGGTTCTCTGAGTGGACCCAGTGTGACCCCAAGGGTCCCTTTACAATAGGCAGGGAAACCAGAGCTAGTGGCAGGAAGTGTGATGACGTAAGCAAGAGAGCAGTTGTGTGAGGAAAGGGTCATGAACTGAGGAGGGAAGGCAACCTCTCAAAGCTGCAAAATGGAAGTGGGCTCTCCCCGGAAGCTTCCAGAAGGAACAAACCCTGCAGATACCTTCAGTTCATACAATAGTGAACAAATTACATACTTATGTGGCTCAACTGATAAATGAATATAGTATAGAATTATTAAATCATGTAGCCATTCCATCATTTTGTTTTGGTAGTCAGATATTTGGAAATTTTCTTTTAACTTGAATCAACTTATTGAACAAAACTCAAAGTTTCCTCATGTAGTAGGTGGCTCTCATTGCTTTGACAAAACACCTGGCCAGAAGTGGAGGGGATGTTTATTTGGGTTTCATAATTGAAGGGAGAAGATTTACTGAGGAGGGGAAATGCCAGTGGGGATGTGAGGCAGCTAGTCACATTGTGTCCCTGGTCAGGAAGCAGGGAAGGAGGAATTCTGGGATTTGGCCCCAGACACCAGCCCGTAGAATGATGCTGCTGCCCACATATGGAGCAGTACAGCTGACCAGCAGCTACTCATTCCCTTCCTCTCCTTCCTCCAGTCTCTGTCACCATTGTTCTATTATCTTTTTCTATGAAATCAACTTTGCTGAAGAATCTCCATTTAATAAGACCATGTGGTATTTGTCCCTCTGTTTGGTGTGTTATACTTAGTGTGATATTCTCTAGGTTCACAGCTTGGCTGAGACCTGATTTACAGAACTGTAAGAGATGAAGTTTGTTGTGTTTTAGTCACTAGTGTGTGCGTTTCTGATTTGTTTGTTGTAGTAGTGACAGGAAGCAGAAAGAAGGACCCGAGAAGGTTTTCATCTTCATCTGACTGGAGTTCCATGCTGGCAGAGGGAAAGGCTGAGACGGAGTGCAAACTGCTGGTTGAGTGTTGATCACATGCTGCTGCAGGAGACTGATCCTCCTTTTCCCAAAAGGACAAAAGAACTCCTTGGCTCTCAGTATCCCCGAGAGTCTCTACTCAGCTGTTCGCTGACGGCTAAGCTAGCTGAGCAGAGGTTATGGTGCCACATGAGACAAAGATAAAAGCTTCACAAAATTAGTTCATAATTGGCTAAACACAAAACAAACCACAGAAGCCTCAATTTTGGATTTGCCACATTATATTGTGTCCATTTCTTAACATAAAATTATGAACTGTAAAGAAATAAATTCACATGTGATAAAATAATAAAATAAAGAAAGAAATTTACATCTAGGAAGGAATAAAGCATTAAACAGGAAGACCAGATATAGAGTGTGCTGTACAGGCTTTATAGAAATTATGCCGGGTCTTTGTTTGTTTGTTTACTTTGAGATGGAGATGTGCTGTATTGCCCAAGCTGATTTAAAACTGAATTCAAGTATCCTGCTCTGGCCTCCAGAGCAGCTAGGAGCTGGGACTACAGATGTACTGCATGCACAGCCTTAATCACTTCTACTCAAAGAACTAAAGAAAAACATGCCTAAAGAAGTAAAAAGAAAAAAGTATGAGATTGATATCTCACTAAATGGAGCACACACATACACACACACACACACACACACAGAAAGAGAGAGAGTGAGAGAGAGAGATATTTAAAAAATTAAACCAAATTTGGGGATTTAAAAAGTGCAAGAACTAAAAGCTTCACCAGCACCAGAGAGGCCCACCCCACCCCAGGTTTAGTTGGAAGAAAAAAAAATTAGTAAACTTGAATCTAGGTCAACACAGATTACACTGTCTGGAAAACACAGAGATGATGATGACAATAAATACAACACCATTGAGTGGGTCAGTTCATAATGATGAAACTATGATAGAAATCATTCCCACTATGAAAGACCAAGAAGCCCAGTGTGAAGTAGCAGCTAGAGTCCAGGCCATGATCTTCAGATACCTGCCCTAGTGACCCACTTCACCAGCTCCTGCCTCCTAAATACGCCACAGCTTCTCCAAATAGTGTCACCGTCTAGTGAACAAGCATTCAAAACATGAGCCTATTGGAGCCATTTCAGATTCAAACTGTCCCATTCCTCTTCTCCTGGCCCTCAAAATGCTCATCCATCTTATAATGCAAAATGCGTTTAGTCCAGCCTCAGGAGTTTCAATATTGTTCAAAAGTTGAACTCCATGGTCTGTTGAGACTTGGGACAATCTGTTAGCTGTGAGCCTATTTAGTAAAAAAAAATTGCTTTAACCATACAGTGGAACAGAATGGCCATTCCCATTCCAAAGGGGAATAATGGGGGAATGGAGTGAGGAACAGGACCGAAGCTAGACTGAAAGCCAGAAGGCTAAACATTAACTGTCATCTGTGCAGCATCCTTGAGTCTTTCTTATAGCCTAGGCTTCAACATCAAAGCTTCATACCTTCCTCTCCATGGACTCAAGGAAGGGAATCAGTCTCTGTTACATCTTGCCTGTCCTCCTAGGCTTTTCCCTGTAATCTCATTGACCCTGTAACTCTTGTAGTCTCTATGCCTGCCGACAGCATTGTGTGGCTGATGCCAGGTTCTGCTTCTAATTCAAGCATTAGGCAGATCCCACTGGACATCTGACACAAACCTCGACATATCCCAGAAGATGGAAGCTCAGTCAAAGAATTGCTTTCATCAGATTGGCCTTTGGGCTTGTCTGTGAGGGCATTTTCTTGATTGTTAATTGATGAAGAAGGGTCCAGACCACTGTTGGCAGTGCCATACTTAGGCAAATACAAGAAAGATAACTGACCCTGAGTCTTGAGTAAGCCAGTAAGCAGCGTTCCTCCATGGTCTCTACTTCAGTTTCTGGTTTGGCTTTCCACCAGAAAAACATGAGAACTCCTGAGCATGTTTCAGTCTTCTTGCTGCTGCTGGAACTAGGGCCTTGAGGCTAAGAAGAGATGGCTGCATCTGTTCAACATTTCATGAAGGCTAGAGCTTTATAACAACTTGATTAATGGTGGCGTGTGTGGGAGGAGAGCATTTAGTCACATGGCAGATAACTATATAATGATGAATGATAAACATTAATTCTGGGAAAGCTCTACGGTGGCTGGGGAGATGGCTCAGTTGGTCAGAGTGTTGCTGCACAAGCATGAGGATCTGAGTTCAAGTCTCCAGCACTCCTATAAAAAGCTGGGTGTGTGAGACAAACACTCCGTTACACATACACAGCCCCCCTCAGAGCGGCGTTGATTAGTCTGAGATGACCAGCGATGTATACTTATAACCTAGCACTATGGAGGACAGAGACAGAGCTTCTGGGGTTTGCTAGTCACCAATCTAGATCCAGACTCAGTGAGAGATCCGGTCACACACCAGATAAACAGACAACCCTAGTTAACTAAAAACAACATTGAAAATTCATGTGGAAGAATGCAAGGTATCTAAAATAGTAAAAAAAAAAATTAAGAATACTGTTCAATTGCTCATAAGTCTCAATTTCAAATTGCTTCAGGCTACTGTAAACATACCATTACCATAACCAAAGGTGATACTGGCTTCAGGCTGAACAGAAGGTTCACTGAGAGCTGAAAACCAGATCTGTTTGTGGGCAGTGGAGTCTCAGCAGAAGCACTATAAGGAAAGGTCTTTCAACTGTTGGATGATCACACAGCAGTTCAGTTTCTACCCGTGCTGTGTACGTGAATTAACGAAGACTAGATCAGAGACTTTGGTGTTAGAAGCTCGACCAGGCGCAAGTCTTTCTGACCTTCAATTGGGTGACCGTTCGTTCTGTGTGACACACGAAGGAAAAGCAGCTGGAGCGCTAGGAAGAGCAGATGGACTCCATCAGAGTTAACTCTTGTTCCTCTTTTCAAGAAAGTGAAGGGGCTGAGGGCTAGCTCAGTGGTTAAGAATGTGCTTAGCGTGTTAGCACCAGAAGTGTGTGTGTTTTGTGTGTGAAAAGAATGACAAGTCAGAGAATGGGAGGAAAATACTGGAAATGATGTGTTGATCAAGGTTCTATGTCTAAAATATATGTTAAAGAGCAAAAATTTAGCTTAGCTGTTGAATTGGCTTTTATTTACAATTCATGAATGGAGTGTGCATCCTGTCAAATAAAAGTAGAACAGTAGGAAAACACATTGTTTAACAGGTTACTTTTCTTATATGGCCTCTTCCATTGCTTACAACTTAATTAGAAAATCCTGCATTTTCTGCCAAAAACTAAAACAAAGAGAATAGTGGTGAATAGACTTCCCTTAAAAGGTGACGAAGAGATGCCCAACATCCCCGGTCATCACAGACTAATCAAAGTCGCTCCGAGGGGGGCTGTGTATGTGTAACTCTGTCCTGGAGTGTTTGTCCCTCACACACAAGGCCCTGAGTTTGATCCCCAGGACCCCAGATAAAAAGCATTGTGAGGTACTGCTATATGCCAATTAAGATGGCTGCAGTGGAAAGGACAAGCAACAGTAAGTGTTGGTGAGGATGCAGAGAAATTAGAAGCAACACATATTGCTGGTGGGAATGTAAAATGAAGCAGTTACTGTGAAAATACCTCACAATGTTTTGAATCATTGGCATTATAAAGGAAGCGAATAGAGGACTCGGAGTGGAGACAGCTGTCAGTCACATATGAATATGAAGTAAGGGAAGAATGCATAAAGAATGATTCCAAATCAACAATAAAGAGGCAATTTGTTTTAAAATGAGAAGGGTAAAAAATTACCTTATGACACCAAAATTCTATAGCTAAATGTGTAACAAAATTTAAAATGTTTTTACATTAAAGCTTACATAGAGCTGGGCAGTGGTGGTGCATGTCTTTAATCCCAACACTTGGGAGGCAGAGGCAGGAGGATCTCTGTGAGTTCAAGGCCAGCCTAGTCCACAAGAGCTAGTTTCAGGACAGGCTCCAAAGCTACAGAGAAACCCTGTCTAGAAAAACAAAAACAAAACAAAACAACAACAACAAAAACCCCCAACCAAACAAAAAAAAAACCCAACTTGTATAGAATATCTATAGTAACGATTCATATTGGCAAGAGAGTAGTAATAACCCAGTTGTTCATCAGGTGATGGGTGATGAGTAGGAAAATGGAAGATAAGTCCATATAATACAAAATTAATTCAGCTGTTAAAGTATAAGGTGGGCTAGGCAGATGGCTCAGTAGGAAAGTGCTTCTAGCATAAGCATGAGAACCTGAGTTTGGATTCTCCAGCTCCCGTGTGGAAGCCAGGCATGGCAGTGCATGACTAGCTGTAGGGCTGCTAGAGCAAAGCCAGGAGGATCCCGGGGGCCAGGCGGCCAGTGAGCTAAATTCAACGAGTGACCTTGTCTCAGAAATTAACATGGAGACCAGTAGAAAACACCAGTCACTGACCTCTGACCTCCACACACATATGAATGCATTCAGACATGAGACCATGTATATACTGCACACATACCCACGCAAAACAGATGAGATATAGATCCATAGAATAATTTGAGCAAATCTTAAAGCATTATGCTAAGTGAAAGAAGCCTTACAACAAAGACTATATGTTATATAAGCCCATTGATGGAAATAATCAAACTCCTAGAGTTAGAAGACCAGGAGCTGAGAGAAGCCATGAGGGAGAGACTGCTATAGCTCTGCATTTATTTTGACATGACAAAAATATTCTAGAGCAAGACAGTGGTGGCGTTGCATAACTTCATAAATATCTAGAAAGATTACTGAATTGTCAACACTTAATAAGTAATGTCTTATGGTATATGAACTCTGATTTTAAATCTCCGTTCTTGCTCCTAGAAATGTCAAGCCTTGTTTGCTTCCCCTCTTCTCTCACCCCGTTTCTCGGCAGCTCCTCTTGGTCATAACTACCTTCCAGATACACTTTCCCTTTCCTGTGTCCTTCTCCTGGCCCAGGCTGTTGTTACCCTCTCACACCCGGCCTGCACGCCTTCACCAGCTTCCTCATGACTCTCCCTGCTTCTTGTGCCTCGCTCCATCAACACACTCCCTGCCAGTTCATTATGTCCAAAAAACAGCCCGACACAGGCTCTTTAAGAACTACGCACGGCAGGACTCCCCAGGCATTTTCTTCGCATCTATCCCACTACCTGAGAAGTTTCTTGTCAAGATTTATTTTATTTTTAAGTATGTGTATGTGGAGGTGGGGTAGGGATGTGGGCACATACACATGAGGCCAGAGGCCTGGGACCTCCTCGAGCTGGAGTTACAGGCTGTTGTGAGCCTCCCTTTGTGGATGCTGGGAACTGAATTTAGGTCTTCTGCCTGAGCAGCATGCGCTCTTAAAATCTCCCTCATCCCTGAGTGAGAAGGTGGGTAGGTTTATAAAACAGGCCGGCAAATCATTTACTGATAAATCATTAAGAAATTTGTTTTTAAACAATTATTTGGTCTACACATAATTTTACCATTTATTAATGATGAAAGCACATTTGCATTCTAATAAGGCTGAAAAAAGCTGGATTTCTCCTTTGTTTTGGAGATAGGGTTCTCTCCCTTTGAGACCCTGTCTGTGTAATCTCCCTATGTGTCAGCTTCCTTTCCTGACTGATGCCCTGCAGTTGCCATCTCTTACATTGAACAGCACAGATACACTTCAGTAACAGCCCCCGTGACTAAAACATCTATGTATCTGGTGCATGCTTGCCTGTCTACTCTCATCTCTAACCACCTTTACTAATCTTTTGCCTAAATTGTCTTTTCTCTGCTAGCCAGTCTTTCTGGCCCTCAGAATTTGCATAGCTAATCCCTTGACCTAACACCCTCCCATCTGATTGTGCAATGGCTGTCTCCCTTTTTCCTTTGATGTGAGTCTTTCAAATAGACCCTTGGGGGTGTTCTAACAGAAAATACAAGCCTCTCCACCTCAGCCCCTTTATTTCTTTTCTATTTATCCCAGTTTCTGGGTTTTTATTTTTTGTTGTTGTTGTTGTTTGTTTTTTGGTTTTGCCTGCTTTTTATGGTTTATTCTTTTCTCTTTAAATCTGTTTTCCTCAAGATTTGACGATGCTGTGCCATGCTAGTAGAGCGTCATCCTTCCCTGCTGCCACCTGTCAATCACAGTGTTCAGTTTATAGATGAGAAGTGACTTGTGAATAGATTACATCCTTTTTGTAAATAATCCCTTAATACACTATTTCACACTCAATTTAGCATTTTAGGATAGAATTTCTTTTGTCTCTAGAGTATATTTTTATTTTATCTGTATGAATATTTGCCTGCAAGTCTGGATGTAAACCATGTGTATGTCTGGTCCCTGCAGAGGCCAGAAGAGGGTATCGGAACTGGAATTAGAGTTACAGACAGTTACAAGATGTCAAGTGGGTGCTGGGAACTGAACCTAGGTACTCCGTAAGAGCGCTAAGTGCTCTTAGCCACTGAGCCATCTCTCCAGCTCACAAAGTATGTTTGTAAAGAATCTAGATTGACCATACGATTAGCCCCAGAAAACTGTTGATGCTTTATTTCTCTCGACATCTCTTGACACTTTTATCACTGGTGATTCTTTTCTTCTTTATGCAGAATGATGGCAGCTTTAGTACTTCCGGTGGAATTCGTCCTTCTCAGCTTCCGAACTGGAAGCAGAAAGTTAGTCGGATGAAGAAAGCAGAATTCATACGCACAGCAGAAAAATTAAAGAATCAGTGAGTATGAGAATATTGTCTTCAAATAATATCACTAGCCATTTTATTATGAACAATGTAAAATCAATATAACTCCACAGTCCCCAGCCTCACATTGTTAGGAAACTTCTTGACAAACAACAAAAAGAAGGAGGGAGGTGTGAGATGCACAGGCAGTCTATGTAACAGAAATTAATTATAACTGAAAGTTTTCACTTATAATTAATTGTTTTATTTTTATCATTTATATTAGTGTATTTTAAGAAAACAAAATAATGTCTATATTTTATATATCAAATAACAGATTGAATATATTTTATTCTATAGTTTAGGTAGGTACTTTATGAACTTTTTTTTTTTTTTTTTTTGGTTTTTCGAGACAGTGTTTCTCTGTGGTTTTGGAGCCTGTCCTGGAACTAACTCTTGTAGACCAGGTTTGGTCTCCAACTCACAGAGATCCGCCTGCCTCTGCCTCCCGAGTGCTGGGATTAAAGGTGTGCGCCACCGCCGCCCGGCCTTTATGAACATTTTTAAGTGAAGATTATAGAGAATAAGTCTCTAAGTATCTTCTCACAGGTTATGAAGTTGGTAAATGATTGATGTAGGGCTAACCCTTCCCTTTAGTTCCTGCCTCCCCACTATTTTCCCCGCCCTACAACATGTGATTTCTTGCGCTCTCTCTTTTTCAACATACTGAGTTCACATAGTGTTGCTCTGTATGCATGGGTATAGGATCATCTATTGAAGCATGGGTAACTTTCCAGGACCTACATCCTGGGAAAAACTTCACCCGCCTCCTCCAGGAGCCACAAGTTGCCAATGGTTTTTCAGCTAGAGGTGGGACATCATTCATGACAGGCGGGGATGTTGAGTGGCTTGATATTATACATGTGTCGTATAAGCAGTCAGTGTTCTGAGTTCATATGTGCAATGTCCATGTCATGTCAGCAGTTAATGTTTCACTGAAGACATCTTCTACTTCTAGCATTTATAATATCTCCCCTACTTCTTCCTCAGAGATCCCCAAGCCTTGGGGGGAAAGGTTGATGTTCCATTTACATCTGAGCACTTGTGGGTCTCTGTATCAGTATCTCCTTACTGAAAATAAAAAAAGCTTCTTGGTCAGGGTTGATAGACTGACTTATGAGTAGGAAGGTAAGAACTTGGCCTGGGCAGTGCAATACTATGTCCATTTAGAATAATAGCATCAGGTTCTCCTATAGGGCCTGTGATATAGCCAATCACGGGCTTTGGCCTAGTGAGCAGTACCAGGCATGAGTTCTGTCTTATGGAGAGGGCTTTAAGTACAATCATAAAGTAGTCGGTTACTACTTTATGATCCCACTACTGTATCAGTGGTCATGTCTCCCAGGCTAATTCTTACTGCAGATCACAGGGTCCATAGCTGGGTTAGATTACTGAATCCTTTGTTTCTCTCCGAGTAAATAGTATGTTGTCTGTCCTAGTTAGGGTTAGTATTGCTGTAATGAAACACCATGACCAAAGTAACTTGGGGAGGAGAGGTTTTATCTGGCTTATACTTCCACATCACTGTTCACCATCAAATGGAGAAGAAACTCAAGCAGCTAGAACCTGGAGGTGGGAACTGCTACAGAGACCAAAGAGGAGCGCTGCTTCCTGGTTTGTTCCCTCTGACTTGTTTATCCTGCTTTCTTATCAAATCCAGGACCACTAGCTCAGGCCACGATGGATTGGGCCTTCTCACACTAATTACTTAGAAAATGTCCTGCAGCACAGTCTCATGGAGGCATTTTCTCAATTGAGATTCCCTTTTCTCAGATGATTAGCTTGTGTCAAATTGACCTAAAACTAGTCAGCACAGTGTCTTAGTTAGTTTTATTGCTTTGATAAGACACCATGACCAAGGCTACTTACGGTTTGAGAGGGTCATAGGCTGTGATCATCATCGCAAGGAAGATAGCAACAGCAAGGCAGGCAGAGAACTCATATCTTGTAGGAAGCAGAGAGAGAGAGAGAGAGAGAGAGAGAGAGAGAGAGAGAGAGAGCACTCTTAGAAAGGCACAAATTCTATGAAGCCACAAAGCCTTCCCCTAGTGACACACCACTTCCAATGACATTACACCTCCTGATCCTTCTCAGATTGTTCCACTAACTGAATCGAATATCCAAATACATGAGCTTGGGTCCATTCTTATTCAGATCACTACTTTTACTCCATGGTCCCCATGGGCTTGTGGTCATATAATGCAAAATACATTTAGTCTAATTTCAAAAGTCTCAGGGTCTTTCACAGTATCAATACTGTTTAAAAGTCCAAAGTCTCTTCTGAAACTCAAAACAATTTCTTTTTTTTTTTTTTTTTTTTTTTTTTTTTTTTTTTTTGGTTTTTCGAGACAGGGTTTCTCTGTGGTTTTGGAGCCTGTCCTGGAACTAGCTCTTGTAGACCAGGCTGGTCTCGAACTCACAGAGATCCGCCTGCCTCTGCCTCCCGAGTGCTGGGATTAAAGGCGTGCGCCACCACCGCCCGGCACAAAACAATTTCTTAATTGTAACAACCTGGCTTTGAAGTTTCTGTTAAAGATCAGCTATTATTCTAATAGGTCTACCTTTATAAGTGACTTGACCTTTTCATGTTGCAGCTTTTATACCTTTTAATTGTTTTGTGATTTTTAATTATAATATGAACAAGGAATTTTTTTTCTAGTTTCTTCTGAGTTTTTATAGTCTCTTGTATATAGATGGGCTTCTCTTTCTCCAGGTTTGGGAAATTTTCTCCTATAAATTTATTGAAAATATTCTCTATGCCTTCTTCTTTTTCTATGCCCATGATCCAAAGGTTGGGTATTTTGATGGTGTCTCAGAGCGCCCCCCCCCCATTTTATTCATTTTTTTTTAATTGATCATTCACCTTCATTGAGTAATCCAATTTCTGCATGTTATCTTCTAGCCCCAATTTTCTGTTTTCTCCATGATCTATTCTGGCTGGGATTTCCACTGAGTTGTTTTTTTTTTTTTATATAAGATTGTTATTTAAAGCATTTTTATTTTCAGTTTGTGTTTTCTTCAGCAATTCTCTTTGTTGAATTACATTTTCATGTCTTGGAATGACGTTCAGCTCTGTTTTTGCCCTTTTAGAGCACAGTCGTGTCTTCTCTGAGTTGTTTGAGCATCCTCATTCTTTAGGATACTTTGTCTGAATGTTCTTTCAGGATATTTGCAGTAGGTGCCATTCTTAGGAGACCAGTGATTTCTGGAGGGACTCACAGTTTTTGTGTTGTTTCTCTACTGGGACCTGTGCATCTGGTGTTAGTTTGTTGGTTGATTCTTTCCTTGTCTCTCTCTTCTTCTTTCCTTCCTTCCTTCCTTCCTTCCTTCCTTCCTTCGTTTCTTCCTTTTAGAACTTTTTTCTTTTTAAAATTCCACTCCCCTTTTTTCTTTCAATGGTGGCATTTGCATTGTTCAGTGGAGAGAAACTAAGCCATAAAAGGGTTGAAGTGTCATTTCCCTCTGTGGGACTGGTATTTGGGGCTGGTGGCTCTATCTCAAGTCCTTTTCTGAGAGTCAGGTATTGTCCTGTGTCTGCATGTGCCTCTTGCCTGAGAGTCAGGTATTGTCCTGTGTCTGCATGTGCCTCTTGCCTGAGAGTCAGGTATTGTCCTGTGTCTGCATGTGCCTCTTGCCTGAGAGTCAGGTATTGTCCTGTGTCTGCATGTGCCTCTTGCCTGAGAGTCAGGTATTGTCCTGTGTCTGCATGTGACTCTTGCCTGGACCTGTAGCTTTTGCTATGGGGTGTGCAACTCTACATGCCTGTGTCTGGTCCTGACCTCTACATGCCTGTGTCTGGTCCTGACCTCTACATGCCTGTGTCTGGTCCTGACCCTGGTCCGTAGCTTCTGCTAGGAGATGTGGAGCTTCCTGAGTGAGCGCCTGTGGGTCTAACCTGGAGTCAGATCAGTTTTCCACACCAAATCCACAGTTTGCGCTGAAGCTGCTGGGAAATATGCAGGGCTCTTCTCTGCTGTCTTCAGCACCTGGAAGCTGTGTTTCTCCTGAGCAGTGATGTTCTGGAGTAGAGCCCACTGCATCACATGATTGGTCCCACTGAAGACAGGGAATGGTTTGCAATACTGTGTCCTTGAGCTGTTTTTTTCAATGATCTTTTAATTAATTGTCTCCTGGTTTGTGTTCCTCTCAGATCCATTCTGTATATTATAAGATTTCCACTTATTTCAATTTTTTATATCATACAGTCCATGTTTTTTCTCTTAAACAGTGTTTACTGAACATTCACTGTTGTCTACAGTATCACAATATTAGTACATTTGAAAATCTTTGTTAATGTTTCTAGTCCATGAGTAGCAAAATGTAACTAACTATCATCACATATCCTGTATCCACAGCAGACATTTCTGTTTGGGTCACAGTGATGTCTCTGGTACCCAATAAGACCTTGCTAGGATTCTCAGCCTTAACAGGGCTTTGGTAGCCATTCTCTGTCTGTTAGAGTTGTTATGTAGATGAAATCCTTGCAATTCTCCGTTACCTTACGTCTTCTCACACATGCACGGAGACAGCCTGCAGCCCGCAGGGCCTGCTCCATCTCACCCATTTCTCCCAATGTGGCTGTCAGTATAAACCTTTCTCTGTGCTGCAAGGCGGAACGCACTGGGAAACTATGGAGAGCATTGCCTCTCAGGTTCTGTGCGATGACGCCATGGGCTAGAGACAATCCTGCTGCTTTAGATTCAAGATTAGAGGGTAACTATTAAATACTTAGGTGTTCTTAATATTTAGGGTAAATAACTTGTGGGAGAAGGAAAACAAACATTGAGAAAATTGATTTCTCTGCCAACTTAAAAAAAAAAGCCTCCTTAGTAGGATATTTGGATTTTTCTTGAGGACAGTAACTAACAACCTCATAGCCAAAGGTTTCTGTATTTTCAAAGGAAATATGTAATAGTTTAAATTATAATTGGTTAAAATTGGACTTAAGGCCAATTTTAGCTAAAGTTAGATAATGTTTTGACCCCTTAACCTTATTAGTCTAAGTAATTATATTCCTTTTTAAATGAATTGAATATAAAATACTAATTATTTTGAATATCTTCATTTTTTAAACAACTAAAATATACTGAATTCATATTTCTACCATCTGTTTCTTTTTTCAAAGAGTTATTGTTATAGAAAAAGATAAACACAGTCATTTCTACAACCAAAGAGGGGACTTCAGAACTGAGCAGAGCATGCTGGAAGAATTGGAGAACAAACTGATAAACAGCAGGAAGATAGAGAGTAAGTTGGGTTCGCGGTGAATTACAAACTTTTGAGTGACCTGAAGACTAGTGGTGATCTGTGTTGTACTTGTGCATTGACTGTTGTTCAGTGGAGATACATGACTGATGATAAGTTTGTCTCTTAAGGACATGTATTTATTTTATTTTGAAGTTCATTCTAACTGAATTGTTTTCTTCCATATTGATAGGTTAGACTTGATTCTGAATTAATTAAGTCAGCAAAAGCTGTTAATATTTAAAAAATTAAAATACTTCATTCCCTGTGCTATCTGGGTCTAACTCATCAATAACCCTGGCATTGCTGACTGCTAGTACTAGACCCAGTAAACAACAGTAGAGTCAGAGCTAACACCACTGGCCATACAAAGGGGTAAGAACAGGCCATGCCCAAGCCCAAGTTTCCTTGTCAACCTTCTAAAGCCTACATACAGTTGCTACCTCCCTCCAGAGAACTGCATCTGATACTGAGATGAAATACAGGAGAATTCCTTACAGCTTGTACAGTGAAGGTGCTGTTGTTTGTTATGTAGATTAATCATTATCATAGGGGCTGAGAATACCTTGTAGAGTAGAGTCTGTACTTTGCAAAAATCCTTATAATACAAAAGCTACTTATTGCTTATGGAAAAAAATAATGGCCGTTACTAAGCTTTAAAATATTGATTTGCAAAAAGAAAGAAAAACATTGATTTGCTAGGTAGAGATTAAACTGCTCCTGATACTGTCTTATCACACTTAAAATAATTCTAGTGATTTTTTCTTTCTAAATATAGGGTCACACCTCTAATCCCAGCACTCAGGAGGCAGAGGCAGGAGGATCTCTGTGAGTTTGAGGCCAGCCTGGTCTACAGAACTAGTTCCAGGACAGCCAGGAATCCACAGATAAACCCTGTATAAAAAACCAAAACCAAACAAACAAACAAACAAAAAGTACCCCAACCAAACAAAACCAAAACAGAGAATAAAACGTGTTAAGCTAAGTTACTTGGCATGCTTTTAAAATGATCGTCCCTAAGTCCGTCTCCATAGAAGGAAAGACAGATGCATCTCCATGACACGGGTTTACAGTGTCATGCTTTATTGAGAGCAGCAACACCTGACGTCCAGATGTTCTGACATAAATGGCTGCTGTTTAGTTGGCTGTCTTTCACTAAGGACTGTATGGGTTCATCTGCAGAAGCCTAAGTGTAGCTACACTTGTCACAGAATTAAAGTATGGACTTTTCCTTACAGGAGCAAAGATCCAGCAACAGTTGGCCAAAATACATAACAATGTGAAGAAACTTCAGCACCAGCTGAAAGACGTGAAGCCCACGCCTGATTGTAAGAAAAGTTAATATAAGATTCTCTTTTCTATATTGCTGTTTCCTGCTGGTGCATGAGAACATGCATGCTTTTCTCTAAGTGTGTCTTTCATTTGGCAATCGTGGAGCCAGCCCTACTTCATTAGTTAGGAATTAGTAAGTGTAGAGTGGAAAAGTGGATTTTCAGCCTTTAAACTGCCATTCAGTCCTTAACGTTATAAATTAGGGAAGAGACACCATGAGGTGGGAACACTGGCATAGGAAGGTTCAGATTTAGGCATCTAAGTAGAAAAAGACTTCTCAATTCATAGCCCTTACCCTGCTTATCCTGTCATTGGCTTTTTTAAAAAATATCTTTCAAAAGTATTTAAAATATGTAAAGAATGGCTTGACTGTACTGGGACAAATGCTAATTTGTGAGAGGGGAAAATTCACACCCTCACCTTCTGTTTCAAAATTCACTCCTGACTGGTACTCAGAATATACTGGATCAAAGTCGTGGCCTGCCATTTATTGGTTAGGACATTTTAGGGAAATGACTAGATCTCCGAGCTTTCGTTCTGCGCAGTGGCGCTCACAGACCTTCTGGTGGGTCTGGGGCAGGATGGAATGAACAGTGCTCTAGAGGACAGGTGCAGTGCTTGGAGTACGGCAAGTATAAAACTGGAAAGGGGGAAAGAACGGGTAGTATTCATTACATTCAGTGAGGCCATAACGTGCTGGAGGGAACATGTAACAACTATTTGGTAATATTCAGTTGTATAAGAAAAGAACAAGGGTGCTGGAGAGATGGCTCAGTCAGTGGTTAAGAGCACTGCCTGCTCTTCTGAAGGTCCTGAGTTCAATTCCCAGCAATCACATGGTGGTTTGCCACCACTTGTAATGAGAAATGGCGCCCTCTTCTGGCCTGCAAGCATGCATGCAGATAGAGCACTGTGTACTTAACAAATAAATAAATCTTTAAAAAAAAGAACAAAATCTAAATAAATAAATAAAATCTTAATACATAAATAAATCTTTAAAAAAAGAACAAAATCTAAAGAAAAAAGGACCATAATTGACTACTTTAAAAACACTCAAACCTATAAGTATTGGTGAAAGACATTAGAAAAGTATATCTACTTATGTAATTTAATAATTGAATATTTATAAGCTATATAAAATGTCTACAAATTAGGGCAACCAAGAGAAACAGTGATAGGAAAATGGACAGAGATTATAAGGCACAAGGGTATCAAAAGAAATACAAAACTCAGGTGAAACAAATGTCCATGCTTGTTAATAACCACAAAAATATCAGCTAGAGTGACAGTTCTTGCCTTCCTTTGGAAGTGATCTAAAGTATACAGAGGAAGGCAGTGAGAACGGGTCAGCAGCTATGCAGAGAATGAGTCTGCACTGCAGAGGGGTGAGCCTAACATACTGTACAGAGACTTTCCTTAGTCAGAAATTACTTCAAGTTTTATTAGTCATATTTTCAAAATACTTACTTGGACATGCTTAAATACATACATACATGCATAAATACATACATACATACATACATACACACATGTTGATGAACTCTGCAGTAGTGGGAGCGGTGGGCTACGTTCCTGGCACCCGGCCGCCCACACGGCTAGTTTGTAGGAGCAGCGGGGCTGTGTCCTGCCACCCGGCTAGCTTTACACCCGAAACAATTACACGGAAACTGTATTCTTTTAAACACTGGTTGGCCCATTAGTTCCAGCCTCTTATTGGCTAGCTCTTATATATTGATCTAACCCATTTCTAATAATCTGTGTAGCCCACGAGGTGGCTTACCAGGAAAGATCTTAACCTGCGTCTGTCTGGAGTGGGAGAATCATGGAGACTCCTGACTCGACTTCTTTCTCCCAGCATTCTGTTCTGTTTACTCCGCCTACCTAAATTCTACCCTATCAGAGGGCCAAGCAGTTTCTTTATTAATTAACCAATGAAAGCAACAGATAGATGACCCACCTCCATCACACACACGCAAGGACTTTACTATTGTGCATATTTAAAGGCTCATCAACAGGAAAATTAAACAAATCAGATGGTTTTAGATAATCAAATACCACATATGGCCACAGAAAAAGAGCAGCAATAGTACATATATGCAAAGTTAAGCATAACTGGTTTTTGGGTTTTTGTTTTTTTGGGTCTCAATATGTAGCTCTGACTGCCTTCCAACTCAGAGATTGATCTGCTTCCATGTCCCAAGTGCTGGGATTTAAAGGTGTGCACCGCTGTGCCTGGCTGTCCACATTTTTGTAACCAAAACATTGCAAAAAATTTGCAAGTCAAACAATAGTATGTGTAGTATGAAATAATTCTTATAAAAGTAATACTGATTATAGGGTTTAATAATGGGTGTATAGGATAATACCTTTAATAAGAAATTGTAATCACAAAAATATACTTGTGAGCAGTTTTCTTAATTTCTTAGGTTAAGAAATGATTTTATATTAGGGACAGTCTGTATTTTCTCCTAATTATTAACCAGCTATATTGAAGTATGACTTTTTTTTGCAGTTGTTGAAAAGCTCAGAGAAATGATGGAAGAAATTGAAAATGCAATCAACACTTTTAAAGAAGAACAGAGACTGATGTATGTTTTAAAACTCATTTAATCTAAAGTTTTGACCTTGGTTTTCTAATAACTCACTTTTAGGTTGTCACCTATTAATGTACTACAAGTCTTACAGTCTATCTTCTGTCCTAGAGTTTAGACAGCCTTCCATTCTTAAAACAAATTTTCATTCATGTTGTGCACTAGAAGATCTCGAAAGTTTGAAAGACTGTTCATGTTTGAGGAAACACTTCTTTTAAGACTCAGATATGAATATTATTATTAATATTGGAAATGTCAACAGGGGAGAGGAAGCAGAGTCAGGGATAATTAAATTTTTAGGGGAGTGAAGGGCTAATATGGATTGGTTGCTATGTTATTCACACTTCATTTTTCTTAATTTTAGATATGAAGAGCTTATTCAAGAAGAGAAAACAACTAATAATGAGCTGAATGCCATCTCCAGGAGAATTG
>NW_024545006.1:0-46346 GCF_018167655.1 Microtus oregoni
TGCAATCTCACATCAGAATTTCTTGTTCTTTGGTTCTTATAATCTTTGTGTTCCTGCTTCCTTAATGTTCCCTGAGCTACAGGTACATAATTTGTGTTCCATATCTGTTCATTGGGTCAGGCATCAACAAAATAGATTGATCTCTGTATTATGACCTGTTATGGCTTTCTGTAGTTGTATATATTTTTTATGAAGTTTCTTTGAGGTGGGGTGAGATCTACACTTATCTGTGTATATAAGGATATGTTTTAGAATACAGTTAGGAATTATGGTGATCTAGTAAAGTAACAATAATTGGTTCTCTCCTAAAACCTGTTACTTACTCTGGGTAGTGTCTTTTAATTTGCTTCATTTTTAATTAAACAAAATTACAGCATTCGCCTCTCTATAAAGGTTTGGATGAGAAATTCCTCCATATGCTCATATATTGCATGTTTAGTTACCAGTTAATGGACTATTTGGCAGGATTAGTAGGTGTGGTCCTGTCGGAGTTGCTGTATCTTGTTGGAGGAGATGTGTTACTTGTGTGGTTTCAAAAGCCCATGCCAGCTCCCTTTACTCACATGATCTTCTTCTTGTTCTCGCTCTGCCTTCTGCCTGCAGATCAGGATACAAAGCTCTCAGCTACTGCTCTAGCACTACTCCTGCCTACTTACTGCCATGATGATAATGTACTAACCCTCAGAAGCTATAAGTAAGCCACTAATTAAATTCTTTCTTTTATAAGATTTTCCTTGTTTGTTGTCTCTACAGAGCAATATAATACTAAGACGACCCCTATTCACTCTACAAGCCCTCTCATGTTCCTCTTAAATTCAGGGCTCTCTTTTCTTTCTTTATATATCACATATATCAATAGATAATATTTAATATTCACGTAAAATTACATGTGATATGTAACTATATATATATGTGTATGCATACACAGTCATATATGTACATTTTTAAATGAAGTTAGATCACTTATGATGATAATGCTCCTCTGAAGACAGATAATCTAAATAACACCCCAGTACCAGACTTGAGACTCCAGATTTCCAGTTTTTCAGTCTTCCAGATTCTGTAGCTGTGCGAGTGCCTAACATTATTGCAGCCAACAGCAAAATGTCCTATCTTACAGTAGACAAAGTTCATGGGTCTAAAGTTAGAAGTTTGATGGGAATTCGTCAAGTGGATTCTCAGTACTTGAAGAGGAGCTGATGGAGCGATAGAATAGTTGTATTCTTTTTGTTTCCTCAGCCATAATCAGATACCTTATCCAGCGTAGGTTTTAAGCTATAAATGTCTGAATTTTCTGTTTTATGGTATTTTTATCAATGGATCTTTTTCTCAGTATTTCTTTTCCTATACCGTATAGACTAATGACAAAATAATATAGTAGAATAAGAATCATGGTATAGAAAATCTGCATCTAAATCTTCAGGAATTTTGGATATATAATAAAAAAGTGAGTCTCTAGGTTTAAAAAATAAAAAAAAAACATATTTTATAAAAAATGAAAGAAAAGTAATCTGGCATGTAAAATTCCACAAGGAACACTGGATGCCAGAATGCATTGACATGACATATTTCATTGATTCTGGGACTAAGAATATTAATACTAAAGGACAAGGACAGAATAAAGTTTTCAAATAAGGACACGGATGTAGGTGGGCCTTCTGTCTATGTGTTACTTTCATTGGTTAATAAAGAGACTGCCTTGGCCTTTTGATAGGGCAGAAAATTAGGTGGGTGGAGTAGACAGATCAGGATGCTGGGAAGAAGGGAAGTGAGGCAGATGCCATGGAACCAGCCGCCAGGTCAGACATGCTGAATCTTTCCAGGTAAGTCACTACCTCATGCTGCTACACGGATTATTAGAAATGGGTTAATCAATATTTGAGAGTTAGACCATAACAAGCTAGAAATAATGGGCCAGGCAGTGTTTAAAAGAATACAGTTTCCGTGTTATTATTTCTGGAGCTAAGCTAGCCGTTCGGGAGCCGGGCAGGACGAAAAGCAGACCTGCTCGCCTCATCACTACAGAAATGTGAGTTCCCAGGGAGTAAAGAATTAATTAAGTATAAAAATCAAACCATAAAGAAAACTTGAATGTAAGAAATAATGATTGACACCAATGCCAGAAAAAAAAAAAAAACAATACTAAGCTTCAGTAATAACAGTGAAGTATAAGTCTTCCATAATTATATAATGAAAGTGCTAGGAAATAAATGAAGCTATTTCGTTTTAAATTTTTATAGAAAATGTAAATTTAAATGTACCATAAACAAATATAATTAACCTTCATATGTAAATTTAAATCTAATAGGATGAAAAGAACAGAATTATTGATTAATTAAAGTAAATGAAAAGAAATAGAATACTTGTAGGGACAAGTGTTTTCTATTACATAAAAAAAAACTTGATCACAGTGAAAAATCTTTTTGATGTATTTTTGAATTTGGTTTGCAAATATTTTATTTCTTCTGATTTTTGAAATTATAATTATACTATTTTCCCTTTTATTTTCTCATCTCCAAACTCAGGCCATATGGATGTGTAAATGTATATATACATTCCTAAATATAGAAATAAATTTACTATCTATATAATGTTATTTTTGTGTATTTTTTCAGGGCTGAGCATTTGATATTGGCTAACCAATTGATGTGCTCTTTCCTAGGGAAAACTATTTCTCCTACTCTCAGAATGTCTTAATTCCCTCTAGTTTTTCCTCTAGGATTGAGATCTCTTGTGCTTTCCCAAGTCTACATTAGCATGTATATTGTTGTTGTCCTTGTTCAACACATACTAAGGCAGTCATGTTGGGAGAATTTTATGGGTGTAGCTTCTGCCATTCCTAGGAAATGCAATTCTCCTAGCATAGTTCCTGATTTTCTCTCTCTTACAGTCTTGCCTCTTCTATAATCTTCCCTGGATTGTAGGGGTGGGAGCTGTTCCATAGATATATCCATTGGAACTGGGCCCTAGATCTCTGCATTAAAATTGGTAGTGGTTTTACGCAATGATTTCCTTCTTATGCAAAGTTTACCTGTTGAGTGGTGAGGACTACACTTATCTGTGGATATGAGAACATATAGTTACAATGGAGTAGGGAATACACTGCTTTAGTAAAGTGGTAGTCATACATTTTCTCCAAGTTCCATGGCTTTGCTAGTTCTGAGTAGCTGGCTAGATTTCCAATAACAGACACAGTCTCCACTTGTTGATAAGGCCTTAAGTATAATTAGAAAGCTATTGGTTATTGCCAAGATGTACATATCATGCCTGTAACTTTAGGGTTATCTTGTCATGCTTGTTTTTGTTGTGGTTCTTAGGCATCATAGCTGGGTAGGACTGCTGGTTGCTTCTCTCCTTTGAATCTTGCATGTCACTTTTGCTACCATAAAAGAGAGTCCTTAGGGATAAAGCTTTCGCGTCAGTTCCAGCTCAGGGTCTTCTGGCTGCACTTTCCCTCCTGTAACTACTCATAGTCTCTCCCACCATCTCTCCTTTCACCTAATACCAAACTCCCTCCATCACCCCCAGAAAAGATCAGGCCTCCAAGGGACATCAACCAAACATGGCATAACAAGCTACGATAAGATCAGGTATATACTCCTATATCTTATGTGTATAAGACAACTCAGTAGAAGTAAAAGGGTCCCAAAGGGAGGCAAAAGAGTCAGCAACTTCACTTGCTTCCACTGTTGAGAATCCCACAAGAACACCGAGCCACTTAGCCATAACATATATGCAGAGGACTATCATAGACTATTAGTTTAAAATGTGTTACATTCATTTATGCTATGGAATATTTATTTAGTGATGCAAAAAATGTGTTGCATTCTTTTATGTTGCATTTGTTTAACTCTATAAATGTGCGTTACTCTGCCTGCCTAAAACACCTAATCAGTCTAATAAAGAGCTGAACAGCCAATAGCCAGGTAAGAGAGAGAAATAAGTGCAGCTGTCCGTCAAAGAGAATTAATAGGAGGAGAAACCTAAGGGAAGAGAGTGAGGAGAGAAGAATGAGAAAAGGAGGAGAGGAAGATCCAGAGTCCAGCCACCTAACCACTCAGTCAGATGTGGAGTAAGAAGACATAAAAAAAAAGATGTATAGAATAAAGAAAGGTAAAAATCCCAGAGGCAAAAGGTAGTTAAAGAGAAACAGAGTAATTAAGTTAGAAAAGTTGGCTAGAAGCAAGCCAAGATAAGGCCGAGCGTTCATAAGAACATGTCAATAAGTCTCCTTGTATTCATTTGGGAGTTGGGTGACAGGACCCAAAAGATAAAAAGAAAGCAACCACAGATCTAGGTCAGATTTCTACAGACTCCCTAATCTCTGAGAGCCCCCATGAGTACAGTCAAATGATTCTGTAGGCTCTGTTTTCATTGTGTCCCTGACTCCTCTGTTTCCTTTGATTCATTTGTCTCCCTCCTCCACGTGACTCTTGGAGTTCTGTCTAATGTTTGGCTATGAGACAGTGCATCTGCTCCTGTAAGTTCCTGGATGAAGTCTGGTCTCTTTGATGAGGTTCTGCTAGGCTCCTGTCCCAGAATGCTCTCCGTATAAGACAAGCTGTAGGATAAAGATTTTGTGGCTGGGTTGGTATCAAAATCTCTCCTCTTGAGGCCTTCAGGCTCTGTGTCCCCATTACTAGGAGGTTTTCCTAGGGCTGCTCTAAGATTCCATGGAATTTCCCTTATGCTAGGTTTTCACCTGGCCCAGAAATGCACCTCAATACTAGTCATTCTCCAAGTATTTAATCCCTCCCCAATTGATGTTTATTGTTCACAATCTCACCTGCCTCCAGTCCACCAATAAAGAAATATATTGTATTTCCCCTTCCCAGGGACTTCCTTCCATCCCTGTTTAAGACCATTTATTACCTAGCCTCTCTGGATCTGTGTAACATAGCATTATTATCCATTGCTTTACAGCTAATATCCACTTATATGTAAGTGAGTACATACCATGCTTGCCTTTCTGGATCTGGCTTACCTCACTTGGGATGATTGTATTCAAGTTCCCTTCCTTTGCCTGCCAAATTTCATGAAGGCATTGTTTTTGACAGCTTAGTAAATACTCCACTGTATAAATGTATCACATTTTCTTAATCCGTTCTTCAGTTGAGGGACAGCCAGGTTGTTTCCAGTTCCTGGCTATTATGAATAGAACTGCAATGAACACAGTTGACCAAGTGTCATTGTGATAGGATGAAGTATCCTCTGGGTATATGCTCAAGAGTGAAACAGCTGGGTCTTATGGCAGCTTGATTCCCAATTTTCTGAAAAACCATTATGTTGCTTTCCAAACTGGCTGTACAAATTTGCACTCCCACCAGCAGTGGAGAGGTGTTCTCCTTGCTCTACATCTCCAACACTATGAGCTGGCACTTGTATTTTTCATCTTAGCCATTCTGACAGGTATAAGATGGAATCTCAAAATAGTTTTGATTTGCATTTCCCTGATGGTTAAGGATTCCGAACACTGCTTTAAGTGTTTTCGGGCCATTTGAGATTCCTCTGTTGAGAGTTCTCTGTTTAGATCTGTACCCCATTTTTAATGTGATTAGTTTGTTGATATCTAGTTTCTTAAGCTCTTCCTATATTTTGGATATTAGCCCTCTGTCAGATGTGGAATTGGTGAAAATATTTTTCCATTCTTTCAGTTGTCTTTTTTTCCTATTGACAGTATCCATTAACTTACAGAAGATTTTTATTTTCATGAGGTCCCATTTATTAATTAGTTGGATTTATTGACTGTGCTATTGTTGTTCTGTTGAAATTATCTCCTGTGCCAATGAATTTAAGGTCATTCCCACTTTCTCCTCTATCAGGTTCAGTGTATCTAGTTTTATGTTGAAGTCATTTTTTCTTGATTTTTCGTTTTTATTCATTTTATATACCAACCACAGTTTCCCTTCCCTCCCCTACTCCCACCTCACCCCAACTTCCCCCCACACCTACTCCATGGAGAGGATAAGGCCTCTTTCATGGGGAGTCAACTAAGCCTGGTATATCAAGTTGAGGAAGGACCAACTCCCTCCCACTGCATCAAGGCTGAGCAATGTATCCCACCATAGGGAATGTGCTCCAAAAAGCCAATTTATGTACCAGGGATAAATCCTGGTCCCACTGCCAGGGATCCCACAAATAAACCAAGTCACACAATTGTCAATTCACATTCATAGGGCCTTGTTTGGTCACACATGCAAGCTCCTCAGCTGTCATTGCAGAGTCCATGAGCTCTGACTAACTCTGGTCATCTGCTTTGTGGGTTTCCCCATCATGATCTTGTCTCTATCTCCACTGTTTTGTTCATATATCCCTTCTCTTTCTCTTTGGCTGCACTCCAGGAGCTTGGCTCAGTGCTTGGCTGTGGATCTCTGTATCTGATTCCATTAGTCACTGAATGAAAGTTCTATTATGACAACTAGCGTAGTCACCAAACTGATTACATGAGAAGGCCAGTTCAGGTACCCTCTGCATTATTGCTAGGAGTCTTAGCTGGGGTCATCCTTGTGGATTGCTGGGAATTTCCCTAGCACCAGTTTTCTCCCTAACCCCCTAATGACTCTTTCTATCACGTTGTCTCTTTTATTGCTCTTCTTCTCTGTCCCTCCCCCAACTCCACCACCCTGTTCTTTCATGTTCTCTTCCCCTTCTTTTACCACCATGGTCCCATTCACCTAGGAGCTCTTATCTATTTTCTCTTCCTATGGTAATCCGTGCATGTCTCTCTTTTTTTCCCCGTTTATTTATTTATTAAAGATTTCTGTCCCTTCCCCGCCATCGCCTCCCATTTCCCTCCCCCTCCCCCAATCAAGTCCCCCTCCCTCGTCAGTCCAAAGAGCAATCAGGGTTCCCTGCCCTGTGGGAAGTCCAAGGACCACCCACCTCCATCCAGGTCTAGTATGGTGAGCATCCAAACTGCCTAGGCTCCCACGAGCAAGGAACTCAGGATCGCGAGCGGTGCACCCACACACTGAGACAATGGGGATGTTCTATCGGGAACTCACCAAGGCCAGCTGGCCTGGGTCTGAAAAAGCCTAGGATAAAACCGGACTCGCTGAACATAGCGGACAATGAGGACTACTGAGAACTCATGCAAGACTCTCTTAAGGGTCTCCTTCTTACCTAGCTTCTCTGGAGCTGTGGATTATAGCCTGGTTAGCCTTTACTTTATGGCTAAAATATAGGTATGAGTGAATACATGCCGTGTTTCTCTTTCTGAGTCTGGGTTACCTCACTCGGGATGATTTTTTTCTAGTTTCATCCATCTGACTGCAAATTTCATGATGTCATTTTTTTTTTTTTAATAAACCATCAGGTAACATCTAGTCAGGCCAGTATCATTGTTGAAACTTCATTTTTTTTTCCATTGCATATTTCTGGCTTCTTTATAAAAAATGAAGTGTTCATAGATTTAGATTTATGGGTTTATGTCTAGATCTTCAATTTGATTCTATTGATCAACATATCTTTTTCATGACAATACCCTACACCTTTCATTAGTAGATTTCTTCATTATAGCTTGAAATCAGGGATGGGGATACCTCCAGGAGTTCTTTTATTATATAAGATCATTTTACTAATCCTGGGTGTTGTTTTCACATATGAAGTTGAGTATTGTTCTTTCAAGGTACATAAAGGATTTTGTTATAATTTTAATGGGGATTACATTGAGGCTATAGCCTGCTGTTGGTAGGATGATCATTTTCACTATAGTCAGCAGAGTTAGCGCTACCAAACCATGAACATGGGAGCTCTTTCTGTCTTCAGATATCTTCTTTAATTTCCTTCTTCAAAGACTTAAAGAATTTGTCATAAAGGGTTTTCGTTTCCTTAGTTAGTGTTTCCCCAAGATAGTTATATTATTTGTTTCTATTGTGAAGAGTATTGCTTCCCTTATTTCTTTCTCAACCCATTTGCCATTTGTATATTGAAAAGCTACTAATTGTTTTTTAATTAATCTTGTATCTAAACACTTTACTGACAATGTTTTTTAGTTATACAGATTCACTGGCAGTATTTTGGGGCTGCTTATGTATACTGTCATCTCTTGTTAATAGCTATACTGTGACTTCTTTCTTTTTAATTTATATACATTTAATCTCATTTAGCTGTCTTATTGTTCTAGCTAAAACCTCAAGTACTATATTGAATAAATATGGAGACAGTAGTCAGCTTTGTCTTGTTCCTGATTACAGTGGAATTGCTTTGAGTTTCTTTCTCCACTTAATTGGATCTTAGCTATAGGCATGCTGTAAATTGCTTTTTCTATTTTTAAGTATGCTCCCTATATCTGTGATCTCTCCAAGACATTTATCATGAACGGTGTTAGATGTTATCAAGGTCTTTTTCATTATATAATGAGATGATCATGTGTTCTTTTTCTTTCAGTTTGTTTATATGGTGAATTACATTGACATCATTCCATATATGGAACCATCCCTGCATCTCTGGCATGAATTGAACTTGATCATGGTGGGTAATCTTTTTGATGTGTTCTTGGATTCAGTTTGCCAGTATTGTATTGATTATTTTTGCTTAAATGATTATGAGGAAAATTGGTCTGCAATTTTATTTCTTGGTTGAATCATTGTGTGGTTTGGTTTTCATGGTGACTGTGTCCTCATAAAATGAATTTGACAATATTCTCTTTCTATTTTGTGGAATAATTTAAGGCATGCTGATATTAGCTCTTCTTTGAATTCTGAGCTAACACTGTCTGGCCCTGGGCTTTGTTTGTTGGGAGATTTTAATGACTGATTCTATTTCCTTGGGGGTTATAGGTCTATATAAATTGTCTGTCTTTACTTGATTAAATTTTGGTTAAGTTGTATCTATAAAAAAATAGTCCCTTTCTTAAGAATTTCCAATTTTATGAAGTAAAGTTTTTGAAGTATGTCTTAATGATTCTTTGGCTTTTCTCAGTGTTTGTTTTTATGTACACTTCTTAATTTATAATTTTTAATCTCTAATAGTTAATTAGGATATTTTCTAACTTTTAGTTATTTTATATAAGGATTTTTATACCTTGGTGATATTCTCAAGGAACAAACTCATTGTTTCATTGATTCTTTGCATTGTTCTCTTTGTTTCTATATAATTGATTTCAGCCCTCACTTTGATTATTTCCTGCCATCTATTCCTCTTGGGTGTCCTTGTTTCTTTTTTTCTGAAGCTTTCAGGTGTGCTGCTAAGTTGCGAGTATGAGATCTCTGCAATTTCTTCATGTAGGCACTAAGTGCATGAACTTTACTCTCAGCACACCTTTCAAGTGTCTCATAAGTTTGGATTATTACAGGGTGTTTAATTTTTGGGGGTAGGAATTTTGGGGGTATAAATCTCCTTGAATTCTAGGAAGTCTTTAATTTCTTAATTCCTGTCTTGACCCAGTAGTCATTCAATGGGGGAGTTGTTCATTTTCTATGAGTTTTTTTGCATATTATATACAAAAATTAAAGATATGTATATAAATTATATATATACTTAAAATTATGTATTTAATTTTGGTATAACATATATATATATATATATGAATTTCATCTATTTCATTTTGGTAGAGCAATAATAAAACAAAAGGAGATCAGGGGAATACAAGTTGTAAAGGAAGAATTTAAGCTTTCACTATTTTTAGATGATATGATAGTATACACATGTGGCCCCAAATATTCTACCAGGGAACTCCTTCAGCTATTAAACACCTTCATTAATGTTCCAGGATACTGGATTAACTCAAAAAATCAGTAACACTCCTGTGTACAAATGGTAAATGGGCTGAGAAACACCACCCTTTACAATAGCCACAAATAATAAAAGATATCTTGGAGTAACTCCAATCAAACAAGTGAAAGACCTGTATGACAAGAACTTTTAGTCTTCCAAGAAAGAAATCAAAGAGGTTTATCACAAAATGGAAAGACTTCCCATGCTCTTGAATAAGCCAAGTAAAAATGGCAATCCTACCAAGTACAACCCACAGAATCAATGGAATCCTCATAAAAATCTCAACACAATTCTTCACAGGCCTCAAAAGAACAATACTCAACTTCACATGGAAAAAAAAAAACAAGATAGTCAAGATAATCCTGTACAAAAAAGGAAATTCTGGAGGCATTACAATCCCTGACATAAAGCTCTAATATAGAGATATAGTAGTAAAACAGTTTGGTATTGGCATAAAAAATACATGAATCATTAGAATTGAACTGAAAACCCAGATTAATCTATACACTTATAAGCACCTGATTTTTGACAAAGAAGCCAAAAGTGTACTATGAAGAAAAGAAAGCATCTTTAACAAATGGTGCTTGTATAACTGGATGTTGATGTGTAGAAAAATGCAAATAGATTTGGTATAGGAGGTCCTTCTGCATTTGTGTTGATTTCATTGGTTGAATAAAGAAGCTGCCTGGGCCTTTTGATAGGGCAGCCCTTAGGTGGTGGAGTAGACAGAACAGAATTCTGGGAGGAAGAAGATAGGCAGAGAGCCGCCTACTGTGAAGCAGCCAGGTCAGACATGCTGAATCTTTTTTCAGTAAGCCATGGCTTCATGGTGACATACAGATTATTAGAAATGGGTTGAATCAAGATGTGAGAGTTAACCAATAAGAGGGTAGAGCTAATGGGCCAGGCAGCAATTTAATTAATACCTCTGTGAGGTCATTTCAGGGGTTAGCTAGTCGGCCACCGGGAACGCAGCCCACTCTCTTACAACATAGATCCATATCTACTCCCAAGAACAAAACTCAAGTCCAAATGGATCAGAGACCTCAAAGTAATGCCAGTAACACTGAACGTCATTGAAGAGAAAGGAGGATGCAGCCTTGAATGCATGGGCACATGTAGTAAAACCCCACTTATTTGTTCCTGGCTGCTCAGACATAAAATAATCAGAAGAAACTGTATTAATTAAATCACTAATTTGCCTATTAGCTCTAACTTCTTATTGACTAGCTCTTATATCTTAATTTAACCCATTTCTATTAGTATGTGTATTGCCACGTGGCTGTGGCTTACTGGCAAGATTCCAGCATGTCTGTTCTCAGCAGTAGCTACATTCAGTTTTGTTTTTCACTCCTCCCTCTATTCTGACCTGCGCAAGCCCATATTTCTTATTCATTAATTAATAAAAGCAACACATACACAGAATGACTTCCTATATCATCTCCCCTTTTCTGTTTAAATAAAAGGAAAGTTTTAATTTTAACATAATAAAATTACATACAGCAAAACAAGTATCAAGTAAGAATTATAGTTACAATATTTATATCTACTTTATCTTTTGTCATAACTAATGAAAACTATAACTATCTATCTATTCTTCAGCTCCATGAAAGACTCCAGAAAAATATAATATTACCTAAGTAAATAGGAAGTGTATTGTAAGCAACTTTCAAAACTCTAGAAATGACAGAGAGATCTCACTGCCTGGAGAGTCACCCAAAGTTCTTCTGTAATATCAGGTCATCTATTTTCAGCCTATTGGCCCAAAGTTTCCAGCAGACTTTTCAATGAAGAAGAAAATTTGAAGATTTGTATTTACTTATAATGGCAAAGTCCATCAGTTGCTTTCTTCTGTGTCCTGTAGAATGTTTGTCAAACTGTTTCATGAAGCAGGAACCCCAAAGGACCATCTCTCTTTTAGGCAATTTCAGCAGTCTTTTCTCTGTGGGTTCTGTATGTCCAGTTCATACAGACTAGCATCAAGCAGTCTAGGCAAGTGCAGTTTCTTGCCCAAATGGCTAACCAATGCTATAAAGAGCCTCTTCAGTGTCCATCATCCTCTTGAATTGGATTGGTGCTGCCAAGAACAGGTGTGTCTCGTAGTTATGAAAAGTCCTATCTTCTTAAAACATTTTAAATGCCATATTCTGAAGGCCTCTGAAAGATTTGAAGAATACCTATCTAATTGAAATATATATATATATATATCTTAAGTAACATGACTACAAGGTTGACTATCATAGATGACTATTAACCTATATTTCTTAATTATCCATTACATTCTTAAATGAGCTGTACAAACACAATACCTTAATCAAGAGCAGAAATACACATAAAACAAAATTGATATTAAATTTGTATCAGTAAACCAAGATCCATATCAATGCAAAGTATCCATCTCTATAGCATATCCCCCTTTAAATATAAGTAAACATTTATAAAAATTATTTAGGGAATTTGGGTGTAGTTCTCTCCAAACTGCTTCCTGCTTTTTGATGGATAAAGTAAATTTTGGGGGTGTTTATGCAATCTTTTGGGGTTTTTGGTTCATTAAACCACATTAATCTGGAAGGATTCCACAAGTTCTTATCATCTGTGGAAACAAAAGAAGAACCTCTTTTCCAAATCAAATCATCCTTAGACTCAAATTTTAAACACAAGATATCTTTAAAATATATAGGTTGGTTTAGCTTAGCAGTCCACACAATGACATATCTCTCTGTACTTAGCTCCTTCATAGTCAAAATATTCAAAGAAAACATAATAATATATATAATCCAGACTCTCTGTGTATATTCTTTTTTTTAACGTGGCTTATTTTTCTTACTCTATTACTTTTCTACAAGTTTAATATTTATTTTATTATCTTTACTCCTTTAATCTATGACTGTCTGTACTCTTTTATATTACATTTACAGTCTCTTTACTCTTTTTCTTTTCTCTCCCATGCCTATGCACATTTTTTAAACATACCATGTCTCATTTAGAAGTCTTTTATGTCTAAATCTGTCCTATTGTGCATTTGAAGTTCTCTTTTGTCCCAGAGGGCTTCTTAAAATGTTAAGTGCCTAAATGTCTTTACTAAGTCTAAGGTTGCTTTGCCTTTTGGCTCTGTGGAATCCAACATGGTGAGGCAGAGGCCTGTTTAGAACAGGCCATGCTCACAGCCCCATTTTCGGGCACATGGAGGGTCTATGTTTCAATTAACATAATTAATGTTAATTTAGTTAATTAACAAGTTCTAGCACTCTGCTCACAAACCCATTTAAATGCTCTGCAGCAGGACCTTTCAAAAGAGTCAGAGCCATTTATGCTCATGAAACAGGAAGCTGCTGTTTTGAAACCACATGGTTTTTTTTTTTCTGCTACCATTGAATCAGGAAGACCTCTCTTAAAGAAATTATGCCTCTGCTTGCTTCTAGCGAACAGAGGCCACCCAAGAAACTGCTGCCACCAAAAAGCAATGCTTAACTCTGTTCTAGAATTCCTTTTTAAGTGTTCTCAGGTTTTATGTGGATTTAACTGGCACATGTTGAAGCACCAATTTGTAGTAGTGGCCTACTTGTTCATTCCAGGGTGCTTAGGCCTGAAATAATCACTCACAAGCTCTGTTAATTAAATTACTGCTTGACCTATTAACTCTAACTTCATATTGGCTAGATCTTACATCTTAATTTAACCCGTTTCTAGTAATGTGTATTGCCACATGGTTGTGGCTTACCAGCAAGCTTCTGACATGTCTGTTCCTGGTGTCAGCTACATAATGTCTCTTGACTCCACCTTATTTTCCAAGCATTCAGTTTAGTTTTCCCTGCCTACCTCTATTCTGCCCTGTACAGGTCCACACAGATTTTTTTTATTCATTAACCAATAAAAGCAACACATATACACAAGGACTTCCTACATCAGGCACAGGAGACCACTTTCTAAATATAACACCAGTAGCATAAACACTGAGAACAACAATAAATAAATAAATGGGAACTCCTGAAACTAAGAAGCTTCTGTAACACAAAGATCACAGTCAATAGACAAGACAGCAGCCTACAAATTGGGAAAATATCTTCACCAACCCCACATCTAACAGAGGACTGATCTCCAAAATATAATAGAATTCAAGAAACTAAGCACCAAAATACCAAATAATCCAATTAAAAAATGGGGTACAGATCTAAATAGAGAATTCTCAACAAAAGAAACTCAAATGGGTGAGAGGCTTTTAACAAGTTACTCAACATTCTTAGTCATCAGGGAAATGCAAATCAAAACAACTCTGAGATACCAACTTATACCTCTCATAAAGGTTAAGATAAAAAAAAAACATTGATGACAGGTTATGCTAGAGAGAATGTGTGGTAAAGAGAACACTCCTCCACTGCTGGTAGGAGTGCAAACTTGTACAACCACTTTGTAAATCAGTATGGCAGTTCAGAAAACTGGGAATCAACCTACCTCAAGACTCAGAAATAATGCTCTTGAGGCATATACTCAAAGGATATACATTCATAGCACTAGAACATTTGCTCAACTATGTTCATAGTAGCACTATTTGTAATGGCCATAACCGGAATACAACCTAGATGCCTTCAACCAGAGAATGGATAAAGAAAATATAGTACATTTACACAATGGATTATTACTCCATGGGAAGGGAGGGCAATGACATCATGAAATTTTCAGGCAAATGGATGGAACAAGAAAAAAAATCATCCTGAGTGAGGTAACCCAGACCAAGAAAGAAAAATATGGCATGTATTCACTCATAAGTAGATATTACACATAAAGAAAGCAAAGGCTACCTAGGGTACAATATACAGCCTCAAAGAAGCTACGTAACAAGGAGGACCTAAAGAGGGACATATATGGATTACTGTATGAAGGGGAAGTAGATATGATCTCCTAAATATAACATGAGGAGGAGTAAAAGGGAGGGAATGGAGGATGAGAACATTATTGAACAGAATTGGCTGAGTTGGGTAAGGGACAGAGAGGGAGAACAATGACAGAGGGAGCCATTATAAGATTAGTGCAAAACCCCATGCTAGGGAAATTACCAGGAACCCACAAAGGTTGACACCAGCTAGCTAAAAGTCCTAGCAATAACGCAGAGGGTGCCTGAATCAGTCTTCTCCTGTGATGTGGGAGTGTCATATATCAATCTGTTGATTTCATTGGTTAAGCAATAAAGAAACTGCTTGGCTGGCCCTCATAGGTTAAAACATAGATGGGAGGAGTAAACAGAACAGAATGCTGGGAGGAAGAGGAAGTGAGCTCAGATTGACAGCTCTGCTCTCTGGAGCAGAGACGCCATGCTCCGCTCTCCCGGGCAGACGCGATTCAGCTCCCACCCAGGATGGACATAAGCTAGAATCTTCCCGGTAAGCACACCTTGGGGTGCAACACAGATGATTAGAAATGGGCTAAATTAATATGTGAGAATTAGCCTAGAAGAGGCTAGATAGAAATGGGCCAAGCAGTGTTTAAATGAATACAGTTTGTGTGTTGTTATTTCGGGCATAAGCTAGCAGGCAGCCGGGGTGCTGGGGATGCAGCCCCACCGCTCTTATTACTACACTCCTGCAATCAGATTAGTAACTACCCTAATTGTTACCATAGATTCTACATTCAGTCACTGATGGAAGCAGATGCAGAGATCCACAGACAAACACTGAGCCGAGCTCCTTTGTGTTTGATCAGTTGAAGACAGGGAGGAGGGATTATATGAGCAAGTGGGGGGCAGCATCATGATGGGGAAACCCATGGATACAGCTGACTCAAGCTAGTGGGAACTCATGGACTCAGGACTGAGTTGGTGAGCCTGCATGGGTCTGATATACACCCTCTGAATGTATGACAGTTGTGTAGCTTGGTCTATTTGTGGGAACCCGGGCAGTGGGACCAGGATTTATCCATGGTGCATGAAATGGCTTTTTTAAGTCTATTCTCATGGTTGGATAACTTGTTTAGCCTTGATGCAGTGGGGAGTGAGTTGATCCTACCTTAACTTGATATGCCAGACTTACTTGACTTCCCATATGAGGCTTTACCCTCTTCGAGGAGTGGATGGGGGTGATGGAATGTGTGTGGGGGAGAGCAGAAGTAAGGGAGAGGGAACTGCGGTTGGTATGTAAAATGAATTTTAAAAAGGGAGAAAACACTTTTATCCATTGAAAAAAACAACAATGAAATCTTAAAGTCTGTTAAAATTCAGTCTCTTTAAAAATATTCCAAGTTGCTCTAAAAATCCAGTATCCTAACTGAGGGATCCTTTAAAATTTAAAATAACTTACATATTTCTTATTTTACAAGGTAAGATCCAGGACACTAATGCAATCAGATTCAAGCAAATTCTAAACATGTAAATAGCTCAGTTCCTGTTATCTGAGACCTGCTTACATTCCTCTGGGCTCTATGAGGCTTGGGCAACTCTACTTCTTATGCTTTTTCATGGAGCACACAATTCTTGTTTCCTCAGCTTATGCCAGTTCCAAAGGCTAACATTGTCTTGGAAAACATCCAATATTCCTGACCTCTCTAATATAATGGCACTACCACTGAAACTACAGTTTCACTAATAACCATTCCTGGGTTCTCTTCAGTGACTGTGGTCCTCTCTTATGGTGGTAAACCTCTATGATCAGTTCAAATCTTGTGGCCTCACTACAAATTGAGACTACACCTTCCCAAATGGCATCATAGACTCTTCAAGGAGTCAAAACTTGCTATGTGGCACCAACCCTCCACTTCTCCTCATCACCCTTTTAATACTGAGGTATCCTTTGTAACTGAGGATAAGCCATCCCATCACCAGTGTTTTCTGTTGACCTCTCATACCAATGCTGGTTGCTCTCCATGACTTCTTCATCTCTGAATCTGTCATGATAGCAAAATGGTAGCACATAGAAGACTCTTATCCAATTATCAGGATCAGTCAAAATTTTAAGATATAGTTTCTTTCTTCTCTGAATGAATGATTCTGTGTGCTGAGTCCGAGGAAATACTTCCCAGAAGATTTTGTCCATTAAGGCTGTTCTCATGTTAATAATAGGCAATTTTCAGCTGCAGTTACCCAGCATTAATTTTACAGTAAAACAAAATTTCACTGCAGTGGTGCTGATCTCTCATTAGTCATAGTTTTTTATTCATAACTAGCAAACTAGAAGTTATACAGCTACAACTCAAAATGTGTGAACAACACTGTTAGACTCTTTACGTCATTATCAAATTTCCCTCTGAAATTTCACAAGTCAGCTCTCCATTATCAGTGTGACTGTCATTATTGCTAATTTTCAAGATCTTAAAACCACTCACTAAGCTCCAAAATATCGATGACCTTTACAGCCCAACATTCCAAGTGCTTCCCTGTTCTCCCTACAACAACATGTCAGGTCTGTCACACAATGACCTCATTATCTTAATATCAATTTCTTTGTTTCCTTTCTGTTGCTATAAATAAACACTGAGACCAAAAGCAACTTGAAGTAAAAATCTTTATGTGATTTGCCCATCATGAACAATGCTTATTTTTAAAGGTAATACAAACTCAAGAATAGGCCATGTAGGAATGCTGATTTCTGGGTTGCTCACCATGTCTTACTAACATCTTTTTAATAGTACAACTTGGAAATAATTGTGCAGTGGTGGCTTCACTCACAGAAGACTGGTTGTTCTTACATCAGTCATCAAGAACATGCCCCATACATTTGGTTGCCAGCCAATTTCATGGAGAATTTTCTAAACTGACAATCCCTATCATGTTACTTCAATTTGATAACAGTGAAAACTTCAAACCATCACAGATAGTGTTTATTATTGATAATGTTGGGTATTTCTTGAAGGCAGCAAAAGGTAGGATTCTGATAGTGACTGCTATCAAGTCGACTTCATCCTACAGATATTGGTGTAGATGAAGATTTTTCTCCATCCCTCTGGTCCTGCTGTACCAGTTTCTCTCTTCATAGTGGGTTCCCACAGCCATTTATGAAATAACCACTCTGAGGCTTAATATTTGTTACAATTGTTTATACAATGGCTTAGGCTTCTTGCTGACTAGCTATCTCTCTTATAAATTAACATATTTCTATTAGTTTATATTTTACCCCAGGCATTGTGGGCTTGTGGATTGTTACATCATATCTTGCTTCCACAGCAGCTATATGGTGTTTCTCCAACTCAATTCTGCCTTCTGATGTGGGATTCTCCTCTGTATGCTGTATATATATTTTATTACCATTGGTTAGTAAAGAAGCTGCTTTGGCCTATGATAGGGCAGAACAGAGCTAGGTGGGAAAACTAAACTGAATGCTGGGAGAAAAAAGGTGGAGTCAGAGAGATGCCATGTACCCACCCAAAAAGCAAGAGGTAACAAGCTATGAGCCTAATGGTAAAATGCAAAATAATAGAAATGGGTTAATTTAAGATGTAAGAGTTACTTAATAAGAAGCCTGAGTTAGTAGGCTAAACAGTGTTGTAATTTATATAGTTTCTGTGTGATTATTTTAGCCTTGGGAGCTAGGGAGGAAAGAGCAGTCTCTGTTTATAGCCTTCTCTCTCCCTATCTTTGTTTTGATTTTCCACCTAAATATATTCTGCCTGGTCATTAGCTGAAGTATCTTTATTCATCAAACAACAAGATAAACACATAGTTACAACATACAAAAGGACATCCTACATTACAAAAAAGCTAATCAGCCATTTAAGGATACTCTAGGATATAAATCACATGATCATCTCATTGGATTCAGAAAAGACCTTTCACAACATCAAACACCTCTTCATTATAAAAGTCCTAGAGAGTCTAGGGATATAGGGGATATATATCAATACAATAAAAGCGATATACAATGATATCAGTATCATTCTATGCCATTGGGGTGGGGAGAAGGGGGGGACAATGGAATGAAGGGAGGGAGCAGGAATTGGGTTGGTATGTAAAATAAGATTGTTTTTAAAGATGAAAAAAAGAAAACCTGAAAGCCTTTCCACTAAAATTAGGAGCTAGATAAGAATGTCCATTTCACCATTCCTGTTAAATATAGTACTTGATATCTTAGGACATCACCCAATATCTTAGCTAGAAAAACAGACATATGAAAAAATATAGGGAGTATGAATAAGAAAAGAATTTAATCATTCTTTCTTGCAGATAATATGGTTTTATACATAAAAGACCCTAAAGACTCCACCAGAAAATTATAACTGGTGAACACCTTAAGCAAAGTAATGGGATACAAAATTAACAGACAAAAAAAATAATTAGCCTTCCTCTGTACAATTGACAAATAAACCAAGGATGAAGTCAGGAAAATAAGCCAATTCACTGTGGTCTAAGAATAACTCCCAACAGGAAGCTAAAATACTTATAAAATAAAAATTTTAAAGTGCTGAAAAAATAAATTGAAGAAGACATCAGAAAATGGAAAAATCACCCATGCTCATGGATTGGAAAGATTAATATTATGAACAACGACCATCCTTTCAAAAGCAATCTATGGATGCAACGGAATTTCCATAAAATTCAAACAAAATTATCCACAGAAACTGTAGAAACAATCTTAAAATTCATATGGAAACACAAAACCCTATGGTGACACAAATATTTATGAATAGTCAAAGAACTGATGAATACATTACCGTCAATGATTTTAATTTATACAATAGAGTTATAATAATTAATGCATAATGGTGAGCACATAAAAATGAGAAACGTTCATCAATGGAAAAGAATTGAGGATATAGGTATATGTCATAAATCTATGGCCACCAAACCTTTTGGGGAACAAGCCAAACTATACATTGGGGAAGCAACAGCATCTTTAAACAATGCTACTGACAAAACTATTCAGTAAATTTAAAAGAGTGTTACTAGATCCATGCTTTTGTCCTGCTCCAAACTCAACTCCAAATGGATCAAGAAACTTAACACAAAATCTGATGTCCTGAATCTCATATGTTAGAAAGAACGAAATGTGTTTGAACTTATAGATGCAAAAATCATTTTGGAAAAAGAACCCAATTGACTTTAAAATGAACAGTTAATTAAATGGACCTCATGAAACCAAAACGTTTCTGTATATCAAATGACAACATAATTCAATAGAGGTGTTCAATTGAGGTTAAATTAAATCCTAATTCAATTGATTTCTGTATATCAAAGGGCATCATATTCCCACAGAATATGGAAACCCTGTACATCTGACAAAGCATTAGGTACCTGAATTTACAGAGTGCTCAATACACTAAACTCCAATAAAACAAACAACCAAATCGAAGAACATTGCACAGGTATGTATAGTTACCAAAAGATTAAATTCAAGTGCCTGAAAAATAATTTTTTTTTTAGTGTTGAATATTTTTAGCAGTTAAGGAAGCACAAATAAAAACTGCTTTGAAATTTTATGTCAGAATAGCCAAGATCAACATTACAAATAACAGCAAATGTTGGTGTGGATATAGGTATTGAGCAACACTGATGGTGGGAAGGAAAAGTGGTAAACCACTATGGGAGTTAGCATGAAGATTCCTCAAAACAACTGAAAACAGAGCTAAAGCATGGATCAACTATATCACTCTTTTTTTTTATTTTTCCATTCAAAAAATTTGCACTTCCTCCACTCCTCCCATTCCCCTCCAGCTTTCCCACTCCTCCTCCTCCCTCTCCCTCCCTCCTTAAGAGAGGGCAGGGAACCCTGACTTGTGGAAAGTCCAAGCCCCACCCCATTTAGTCCAAGGAAGCTTTGCATCCAAATAGACAAATAGACTAGGGTCCCAAAAAGCCAGTACATCCAGTAGATACAAGTCCCAGTGCCTTTATCAATGGCTTCTCAGTCAGCCCCCATTTTCAGCCACATTCATGAGAGTCTGGTTTGGTTGCATGCTCATTCAGTCCTGGTCCTGCTGGAGTTGCTGAGCTCCCATTAGAAAAGGCACACTGTCACAGTGGGTGGACCAACCCCTCACAGTCCAGACTTCCTTTGCTCATTTTCTCTTTCTTTCTTCTCTTTAACTGAACCTTGGGGGCTCAGTCCATTGCTCTGATGAGGGACTTTGTCTTTATCTCCATCCATCACCAGATGAAGACTCTATGGTGATTTTCGAGATAATCATCAATGTGATAGTTGGGGCAAGGCCAGTTCAGGCACCCTCTACTCTGTTGTTCAAGGACTTAGCTGGGGACATCCCGGTGGACACCTGGGATTCCCTCTAGATCCAAGTCTCTTGCCAACCCTAAATGGCTCCCTTAATGTAGATATCTTCTTCCCTGCTCCTATATCTGTCTTTCCTCCATCTCCACCCTCCCACTCCCCCAAGCACTCTCCAGGCTTTCCCTTTTCCCTTCTCTCTCCCCCTCTCCCCTTACCCTAACCCCACCCCACCCCCATGCTCCCAACTTTTGCCAGGCAATCTTGTTTGCTTCCAATTTCCAAGAGGATCTATAAATGTTTTTCTTTGGGTTGACCTTGCTATTTGACTTCTCTAGGCTTGTCAATTATAGACTTAATGTCCTTGGTTTATGGCTAGAGTCCACTAATGAGTGAGTACATTCCATATTCATTTTTTTGAGTCTGGGTTATCTCACTCAGGATAGTGTTTTCTATTTCCATCCATTTGCATGCAAAATTCAAAATGTCATTATTTTTGTTTACCTCTGAGTAGTACTCTAATGTGTATATGTTCCACACTTTCTTTATCCATTCTTCCATTGAGGGGCATCTAGGTTGTTTCCAGGATCTGACAATTACAAATAATGCTGCTATGAACATAGTTGAACAAATGCTTTTGTAGTATGATTGGGCATCTCTTGGATATATTCCCAAGAGTGATATTGCTGGATCCTGAAGTAGATTGATTCCTAATTTCCTGAGAAACCACCATGCTGATTTCCAAAGTGGTTGCACAAGATTGCATTCCCACCAGCAATGAATGAGTGTTCCTGTTGCCCCACATCCTTTCCATGATAGGCTAACATTGGTGTTTTTGATTTTAGCCATTCTGACAGGTGTAAAATGGTATCTCAAAGTTGTTGGAAGTGTACCCAAGTGATTTTTTTTATCTTATCACACAAATATTTGCTCTCTCATATTTCTTGCTGTCTATTGTCATTAGTAAAGAAATGGAGAGAGCTTAAATGTCCATCAACCGTTAAATTAATAATGAAAAGGTGTACATTTACACAGTGAAATATTATTCAGCTATTAATAGAAAATGGAATTACAAAATTTGGAGGTATATGGGAAATACTGGAAAATATCATTCTAAGTTAGGTAGCCTGAATGTAAAAAGATAAGCTTCACATATTTTCTCTCATTTCTAAATGTTATTTTTGCATTTTTGAATATATGTGCTCCATTTGGAAAAGCTATAGAAGTAAAAAATTTAGTGAGAGTTTATTGGGAGGAGGAGCCTTCAAGGGAGGGAAGAGTTATGAAAGGTTGAATGGAGAAAATGGAACAATCTGGGTTGAGTTGTAGTGTGAATAGGAAGACATGGAAGAGGAAGGAATATGAGAGACATGACTAACATTGCAGGAATTTGAATAAAATTAAAAATAAAAGCTTTTTGTAAACCTGCTACTTTAGAAGCTTTGTAGATTAAGTGTGTGTGTGTGTGTGTGTGTGTGTGTGTGTGTGCGCGCGCGCGCACGCGAGAAAGGAGTTCAACGAAGCAGTATAACAACAGGGGAACAATACTGAATCCAAGCATTTTTCTATTCTGGTCTATGAAAATCCCTGTACTAGGACTTAGTTACCTCTTTTTAAGATATTGGCTGTATTGGTTACTTTTCTATTGCTGTGATAAAACTTCCATATAAGGTAACTTATATGGAAGAATTTATTTGGGATTGTATTTCCAAAGATATAAGAAAAAAAGATGGCAGAGTGGAGTCAGACAGTTTGAAGAGGAAGCTGAGGGTTCAGATCTTGAACCATAAACAGGAAGCATAAGCAGCTAACTATGAATGGCATGGATCTTTAAAGTCACCAGGCATGCCCCTAATGATATATTCCCTCCAACATGGCCACAAATCATAAGCTTCCTCAAAGTATTTTATTTTTAACAACATTAAATTATTTTATTTAAAAAGTTCTCATAGAATGTAATCTTTACTTTTAAATTTATTCTCTCATATATTACGTCCTGACTTCAGTCTCTGCTTCCTCCCTCCCCCTACCTCTTCTTTCCTCCAGATCCACCTCCTATCCACATCCTCTCATAAAAGAGGATATCAACCAAATGTAGCATAATAAGCTATAATAAGACTAGGCACATATTCTCACATCAAGGCTGGATGAAACAAACCAGTAGGAGGAAAATGCTCTCAAAGGCAAGCAAAAGAGTCAGAGACACCCCACAGACACTGTCAGGTATCCCACAAGAACACCGAGCTACACAACCATAACATATATGCAAAGAACCTAGCTCAGACCCATACAGGTTCCCTGAAATTCGTGATCCCGCTTGAGTCTCAGTCAGTTGATTCTGGCCATTAATGGAGGAGTGTTCCCCTTGTTCAATATCCTTGCCACCATGAGTTGTCACTTGAATTTTTTTTTTTAATTTTTTTTTTATTGAGAAAAGGAGAAAAAAGAAAAAAAAAACAAGTTTCCACCTCCTCCCAGCCTCCCATTTCCCTCCTCCTCCTCCCGCCCTACGCCCCCTCCTCCCATCCTTCTCCCCCTCCCCCCACTCCTTTCCCCCTCCCTCTCCAGACCAAAGAGCAGTCAGGGTTTTCTGCCCTGTGGTAAGACCTAGGACCTCCCACCTCCGTCCATATCTAGGAAGGTGAACATCCAAACTGGCTGGGCTCCCACAAAGCCATCACATTACGTAGGATCAAACCTCCGTGCCATTGTCCTTTGAGTCTCATCAGCCCTCATAGTTCGCCATGTTCAGAGAGTCCAGTTTTATCCCATGCTTTTTCAGTCACAGTCCACCTGGTCTTGGTGAGCACTCAATAGATCAGCTCCACTGTCTCAGTGGGTGGGTGCCTCCCTCGTGGTCCCGACTTCTTTGCTCATGTTCTCCCTCCTTCTGCTCCTCATTGGGACTTTGGGAGCACAGTCCAGTGCTCCAGTGTGGGTCTCTGTCTCTATCTCCATCCATCACCAGATGAAGGTTCTATGATGATATGCAAGATATTCATCAGTATTGCTCAAGGATAGGGTCATTTCAGGTTCCCTATTCTCAACTGCCCAAGGAACTAACTGGGGACCTCAGCTTGGGCACCTGGGAGCCCCTCTAGGGTCAGGTCTCTTGCCAACCCTAAAGTGGTTCCCTTAACTAAGAATTGTGGTTCCATGCTCCCCTGTCCAACCTTCCTTTATCCCAATCCTCCTGCTTTCCCAAGGCCCGATCTCCTTCCCTTCTAACTTTTCTCTCCCCATCTCCCCTTACACCCAACCCACCCCACCCCATGATCCCAATTTTCTCCCTGGCAATTTTGTCTACTTCCCTTAGCCAAGAGGATAGCTATATGTTTTTCCTTGGGTTCCCCTTCTTACTTAGCTTCTTTAGATTCACCTATTGTAGACTCCGTGACCCTTATTTATGGCTAGAAACCAATTATGAGTGAGTACATCCCATGTTCATCTTTTTGGGTCTGGGATACCCCACTCAGGATAGTGTTTTCTATTTCCATCCATTTGCATGCAAAATTCGAGAAGTCATTGTTTTTTACCGCTGAGTAGTACTCTAATGTGTAGATATTCCATACTTTCTTCATCCATTCTTCCATTGAAGGGCATCTAGGTTGTTTCCACGTTCTGGCTATTACAAATAATACTGCTATGAACATAGTTGAACAAATGCTTTTGTCATATGATTGGGCATCTCTTGGGTATATTCCCAAGAGTGGTATTGCTGGGTCCAGGGGTAGGTTGATCCCGAATTTCCAAAGAAACTGAAACACTGACTTCCATAGTGGTTGCACAAGATTGCATTCCCACCAGCAATGGATGAGGGTACCCCTTCCTCCACAGCCTCTCCAGCAAAGGTTATCGTTGGTGTTTTTGACTTTAGCCATTCTCACAGGTGTAAGATGACATCTCAAAGTTGTTTTGATTTGCATTTCCCTGATTGCTAAGGAAGTTGAGCATGACTTTAAGTGTCTTTTGGCCATTTGAACTTCTTCTGTTGAGAATTCCCTGTTCAGATCAGTGCCCCATTTTTTAATTGGGTTAATTAGCATTTTAAAGTCTAGTTTCTTGAGTTCTCTATATATTTTGGAGATCAGACCTTTGTCTGTTGAGGGGTTGGTGAAGATCTTCTCCCAGTCAGTAGGTTGCCTTTGTGTCTTAGTGACAGTGTCCTTTGCTTTGCAGAAGCTTCTCAGTTTTAGTAGGTCCCATTTATTCAATGTTGCTCTTAATGTCTGTGCTTCTGGGGTTATACATAGGAAGCGATCTCCTGTGCCCATCTGTTGTAGGGTATTTCCCACTTTCTCTTCTATCCTTTTCAGTGTGTTCGGGCTGATATTGAGGTCTTTAATCCATTTGGACTTGAGTTTTGTGCACGGTGAAAGATGTGGGTCTATTTTCATTCTTCTACAGGTTGACATCCAGTTGTGCCAGCACCATTTGTTGAAGATGCTTTCTTTCTTCCATTGTATACTTTTAGCTCCTTTATCAAAAATGAGGTGTTCATAGGTTTGTGGGTTAAAATCCGGGTCTTCTATACGATTCCATTGGTCGATTTCTCTGTTTTTATGCCAGTACCACATTGTTTTCATTACTGTAGCTCTGTAATAGAGTTTGAAGTCAGGGATGGTAATGCCTCCAGAAGATCCTTTATTGTATAGGATTGTTTTGGCTATCCTGGGATTTTTGTTTTTCCATATAAAGTTGATTATTGTCCTCTCCAGATCTGTGAAGAATTTTGATGGGATCTTGATGGGGATTGCATTGAATCTATAAATTGCCTTAGGTAGAATTGCCACTTTTACTATGTTGATCCTCCCAATCCAAGAGCCCACTTGTGTTTTTGATCTTAGTCTTTCTGACAGGTGTTAGATGGAATTTCAAAGTTGTTTTGATTTGCATTTACCTGATCACTAAGGATGCTGAACATCTCTTTAAGAGTTTCCTTCCTTTACCCTGCTCTCCTGTATTCATTCCCCATTGAATTCTCCTATTATACTCTCCCTTTTATATCTTTATAACACTATATTTCCCATTCCTTAGGAGATGTCCCCGACCAACTACCTTAACTCTATGGGTTTTTAGATTGAAACACAAATATCTAAAGCTTAAAAGCTAACATCTACATATAAAAAACATGCAATATGTGATATTTGTCTTTTTTTAATTATTACAGATTTCTGTCTCTTCCCCGCCACCGCCTCCCATTTCCCTCCCCCTCCCCCAATTAAGCCCCCCCCCCAGCCTGAAAAGCAATCGGGGTTCCCTGTCCTATGGGAAGTCCAAGGAACCCCCACCTCTGTCCAGGTCTAATAAGTTGAGCATCCAAACTGCCTAGGCTCCCACAAAGCCAGTGAGTACAGTAGGATCAGAAACCTATTGCCATTGTTCTTGAGTTCTCAGTAGTCCTCAGTTGGACTCTCTGAACATAGCGGATATTTGTCTTTTTGTGTCTGGTATTTCACTCAGGATTAATTTGTTTCTAGTACAATCCATTTACATGCAAATTTCTTAATTTTCTCTTTCTAAAAGCTGAATAATATTACATTATGTAAAAGGCCACATTTTTATTATTTATTCAACAGTTGATGAACATTTGGCTGCTTCCAATTTCTAGCTGTTATGAATAGAGCAGCAATCAACATAGATGAGCAAGTATATCTGAAGGTAGACGTAGAGTCCTTTGGTTATATGCCCAAGATTGTGATACATTTATTTGTCAGGTATTTGAGGAATATCCACATTAATTTCCATACTGGATATACCAGGGATTACTCGCACCAGCGATGGATCAGTGTCCTCTTTTACTTGTACCCTCTCCAGCTTGAGCTGCCATTTGTTTTACTAATCTTAGTCATTCTGACTCGGGTAAGATGAAATTTCAAAACCCTTTTAATCTTTTTAATTTGCTTTTTCCTGATGACTAACGTTGTTGAATATTTCCTTCATTGTTTCTCAAGCATTGTGTTTCATCTTTTGTGAACATTCCACTCGTGTAGCCAAGTTTTTAAATGAGTTATTTGTTGTCTTGATGGTAGGGTTTCTTTTTCATTTTTTTTCTGTTGTTAGTTCTTTATTTATAGATACTAACCCTCTTTCAGGTTTATGATTGATAACATTTTTCCCATTCTGTAGGCTGCTGCTATGCATGAATGGTGGTGGTCTTTGCTTTACAGAAGTTCTAGCTTTATGCTGTCCTATCATTTAATTATTGGTCTTATTACATGTGCTACTGGAGTTCTATTCATAAAGTCTTTTACTGTGCTAATCAATTCCAACCGATTCCCTACTTTTTATTCTATCAGATTCACTTAATGCTGAGTTTAGTGCAGGATGATATATATGGACCTATTTTCATTATTCAACATGAAGTCACCTGGTTTTATCAGCATTATTTGATGAAGATGCTATCTTTTTTATATTTTATGTATTTTGTGTTCCTTTTTTTTTTCAAAATAGGGTGTTTGTGTGAAAAATTATATCCTGTTCTTCAATTTTATTACATTGAACAACCCATTTGTTTTCATACCAGTATCATGTTGTTTATATATATTATTGGGAATATATGTATTGGGAATGCAACATAAAGTCCAGGGGGGTGATACTTTCAATATTTCTTTTATTAAGGACTATTTTAGAAAATCTTGGGATTTTGTGTTTTCATATGAATTTGATTTTCTGTTTTCAATTTCTTTGAGGAATTCTACTGGAATTTTTTAATCTATAGGTTGCTTTTGGTAGGATGGTAATTTCAGAATATTAATCCTCCTATTATATTAACATGGGAGATCTTTCTTTCCATTTTCTGGTGTCTTATGTAATTTCTTCTATGTCTTAACAAACCTTTCACTTGCTTGATTAGAATTATCACAAATATTTTGAGACTTTTTTCAAGAACATTTCCCTGATTTCTTTCTCAGTGTGTTTGACATTTATATGTAGGATGTCTACCAATTTCGTGTGCTAATTTTGTCTCCTGGTACTTTTCTGCTATTTTTTTTCAGCTGTAGAAGTTTTTGGTGGAGTTTTCAGGCACTTTTCTGTATCATATACAAATAAGGGTACTATGTATATTTTTCCTTTTATATTTATACCTCCTTGATCTTCTTAAATTTTGTTATTGCCTTAACTATGTTTTCAAGTACTATGCTTATCAGAGATGGCAAGAATAGAGATTATTGTCTTGATTCTGATTTTAGTTTGACCTACTTTGAGTTTCTCTCCTTTTAGGAAGATGTTTATTATGAACTTACTATAAATTTCCTTAATTGCATTAAAGTATATCCATTGTGTCTGTAGTCTCTCCAGGACTTTATCATGAAGGGCTATTGGATTTTGTTAAAGTCCTTTTCTTGATCTAATAATAATAAGATGGTCCTATGATTTTTGTCTTTAGAATGTTTATATGAATTATCATGTTTACAGCTTTACATATGTGGAACCATTCCTGCATGTCTTGAATGAAGCCAACTTAATCATAGTATATAATCATTTTGATGTGTTCTTAATTCAGTTATCAAGTATTTTATTAAGAAGATGTGAATCCATGTTTATAAGGGATATTGGTCTATACCATTCAATTTTATTGGATCTTTATATGGTTTTGGTATCAAGACACTAGTGGGTTCATAAAAAGAATTAGAAAACATTCCTTCAGTTTCTGCTTTGGGAAATAGTTTGATGAGTCTGATCATATACTACACTGAATCCATTTGACCCTGGGTTTTGTTGTTGTTCTTTAGTTAGGAGATTTTAAAAGTACCTCTTCTGTTTCACTAGAAATAGTGGGTTTGATTTTATTGTTTATTTTGTCTTGCTTTAACATTGGTAGGTCATATATATCAAGGTAGAAAATGTTTTCATGAAAGTGTAGAATTTATTTATTGAGATTCATAAATAGATAAAGGTATACAGAATTATATATTAGAAAAATACTAGAACTGAAAAAAAAAAGAAAATTAAGTGGTGTGGGACAATTCTGTATTCTTTCAATTATGTTTTAAATAAACACTTATTGGCCAGAATCCAGGCAGGAAATATAGGCAGGACAACCAGGCAGGAAATAGAGGCAGGGCAAGAAAACTGGAGAATTCTGGGAAGAGCAAAGCCCATTCCTCTGTACTCCTTCCCAGACACAGAAGAAGCAGGATGTGACTGCCTCACTGAAAAAGGTACTGAGCCACATGGCTAACATAGACAAGTGTAATGGGCTAATATAAGTTATAACAGTTAATAAGAAGCCTGAGAAAATGGGCCAATCAGTTCATAGTTAATGTAGACCTCTGTGTGATTTCTTTGGGACTTAATGACTGTGTGAACTGGACAGGACAGAAACCCCAGTCAACAACTAAGTATTCAATAGTATTAGGATCAGACAATATCAATAAAAATCAAACATATAAGAAATAATATTTTCTTAGAATGAGGAACTCCTGCTATCTAAAACAGACAGGATTCCTTATTCAACTATAGATATAATTTTGAAATTCACAAGCAAAACTACTAGTAATACAATAAGTCTATCCAATCACATAGGAGAGTTCATTTTAAATCTTCCTCAGAGATACATAATGAAGTAATAATTATAATTAAAGGATCATATTAATATACATCCGTGTAAAATATGTATTTTGCAACTATTTTTTATTTGCTAACATGAAAAACTATATTAATTTTTAACTTGCTTTCATTATACAGTGCTGGCAATTTGTCTAAATCACAGAGTTTGATGTAATTTTTTATTGCTCCTCATAACCAATTAAAGAACTAAACAGAAAATGTGAAGACAAGAGCCAAATATTAATAGCGGTCAGCCTGAGTGATTAGTGATTTTTCCAGTTTCATTTATACTTCTGTAATAACACACCTTGACAAAAAAAACATAGAAGATATTTTATTTTTTTATTTTAAATATTTTATTCATTTTACATACCAACCCAGATTCCCTTTCCTCCACTCCTATTGCTCTGCTCACCTTCTCCCCACCCTCAACTACTCCTAACACAGGGTAAGGCCTCCTATGAGAGGTCAACTAAGCCTGGTATAATAAGATGAGATAGGATCAAGTCCCTGTCCCCTGCATCAAGGTTGAGAAAGGTATCCCACCATATGGAAAATATTTTATTTGGCTTAAAATTCTATATTGCAGCCATTGTTATAGGGAAGTCAAAGAGGTAGGATCTTGAGATAGCTGATCCCACCATGTCCACAGTCAACAGAGATAGATCTTCAGATCACTGGGCAATTGCATTCAGAGTAAAGAACTAAGGTAAAAGAAGGGCACCTGTACTGGCTCTTAAATATTCTTCCTCACTGTTAGCACATTTAAGGACTCAACCCAGGGGAAATGGTAGGTCTTCGTGCAACAATTAACAGTCAAAACAATCCTCTGTTGACATGCCCAATGGTGAACCTGATCTTGACAATTCCTCATTAAGTATTTCTACCCAGGCAATTCTAGATTTGGTCAAGTTACCTGATAAAAACTAACCAGCCAGGAGATTATTTTTGTTACCTAGTTTATTTTCTGGAGATGTAAATTATTATGTAGTGATATTAGAGTTTAAAACACACATATATTTTCTAGGAACAAACACACCTCTCTGGCCAGAAAAGGAGGTAATCTTTTTAGTGCAGATCTTCACCTCTCTATCAGCTACTTTAAAACCAATAACTCTAGTTTATCTCCAGCTCTGTAGCAGACCACCTGCTAAGGCGCCCTTCCCCCACTCCAGAGGATCACACAGGTCTACCCCTCCAAATTTCTCCCCAAACTCATTTATCCCAGCTTTATCCCAGTACCCAACTCCAGCAGGCATTTCCTAGAAACCAACAGGTGACCACTTTGGCTAGAATCACAGGGTGATATTCACCTCTCCCTCTATATTTCATAGTTCATTCCCACAATCTCATGCCCAGCTGTTTATCAGACTTCCTTCTGTGGCATCATCTCACTCTCATTTCACATCCCCAGAGGACTAAGAAGATAGTGATGGAAGAGTCTGCTTTCCTCCCTCCTGTGAAACTCCTCAGTCTTCTTTTTGAGTCCATCCAAACTCTAAAGTGTCAGATTTCAATACCTAGAAATACATTAACCTGGAAGGAACAGTGACCTTATCAGGATCCTAGAAGCATTTACTATGAGACAACACACAGACACCACACTCTCCTATAAATGAGAGAAGATAATAGAAGCCAAGGAACAGCAGAATTCTACAAGCATTTCAAAGAAGAACACCATTATTCCACAAATTGTTCCACACTATAGAAACAGAGAAACATTGCCAAACTCTTTTTATGAGTCTACAATTACTCTGATACTCAAAGTACATAGAGACATAACTGAGAAAGAGAATTACAGAACAATGTCACCCAAGAATATTGATGCAAAAATACTCAATAAAATACTGGCAAATCATATCTAAGAACACATCAGAACCGTCGTCCACCATGATCAAGTTGGCCTTATCTTAGAGATGCAGGGATGGTTCAACATATGAAAATCTGTCAACATAATCCACCATATGAAAAAACTGAAACATAAAAACCAGATGATCATCTCAATAGATGCTATAAATCTTTCAACAAAATACATTATCTCTTCATGATAAAGATCTTGGAGAGAGCAGGAATACAAGGAACATACCTAAACATAATATAAGCAATATATAGAAAGCCAACAGCCAACTTCAAATTAAATGAAAAGAAACTCACAGCGATCCCACTGAAATCAGGAACAAAATAAGGTTGTCAACTCTCTCCATATTTATTCAATATAGTTCTTGAGGTCCTAGCTAGAGCCATAAGACAACAAAAGGAGATTAAGAGGATAAAAAAAGGAAAAGAAGAAGTCAAAATCTCACTATTTGCAGATGATATGATAATTTACATAATTGAACCCAAAAATTCTATCAAGGAACTTCTACAGATCATAAACACTTTCAGTAATATAGCAGGATGCATTAACTAAAAAAATGAGTAGCCCACATTTACACAAATGATAAATGGACTGAGAAAGAAATCAGAGAAACATCACCCTTCACGATAGCCACAAATAGCATAAAATATATTGGGGTAACCCTAATCAAACCAGTAGAAGACTTGTATGACAAGAACTTTAAATCTTGAAAAAAGAAATTGAAGAAAACACCAGAAAGTGGAAAGATCTACCATGCTCCTGACTAGGTAGAAATAAAATAGTAAAAATGGCAATCTTACCTAAATTAATCTACAGACTCATTGCAATGCCCATCAAAATCCCAGCAAAATTCTTCACATACATCAAAAGAACTCAACTTCATATGGAAAAGTAAAAAACCTAGGATAGCCAAAACAAACATGTACAATAAAAGAACTTCTGGAGGCATCACAGCCCCTGACTTCAAACTCTGCTACAGAGCTACAGTACTAAAAACAGCCTGGTATTGGCATAAAAACAGACAGAAGGACCAATGAAACAGAATCAAAGACATGGATATTAATCCACATACTTACAAACACCTGATTTTGACAAAGAAACAAAAAATATTAAATTAAAAAAAAAGAAAGCATATTCAACAAATGGTGATGGTATAACTGGATATCATCATGAAGAAGAATGAAAATAGATCTATGTCTATACCCATGCAGAAAACTCAAGTCTAAATAGATCAAAGACCTCAGCATAAAGCCAGCCACACTGAAACTCATTGAATAGAAAGTGGGAAATACACTTGAATGCTTTGGCACTGTTGCAAAGCACTGAGAGAAACAATTAATAAATGGCATCCCTAAAACCTGAGAAGCATCTGTAAAGCAAAGGACAGAGTCAACAAGACAAAACAACAGAGTACAGAATTGGAAAAGATTTTTACCAACCCCACATCAGACAGAGGTCTGATCTCCAAAATATACAGAGAACTCAAGAAATTGTTCATCAAAAAAAAAAAAAAAACAATAATCCAAAAAAAGATGGAGTACAGTCCTAAACAGAGAACTCTCAACAGAGGAATCTAAAATGGCTAAAAGACACTTAAGGACATGCTCAACATCCTTAGTCATCAGAAAAATGTGAGAAATGCAAAGCAAAACTACTCAGAGATTCCATCTTACACCTGTAATAATGGCCAAGATTAAAAACACTGATGATAACTTATGCTGGAGAGGATGGGGGGTAAAGGGAACACGCCTGCATTACTGGTGGGAGTGCAAGCTGGTACAGCTTCTTTGGATATCAGTATGAAAATTTCTCAGAAAATTAGGAAATACCCTTTCTCAAGTCCCAGCAATACCACTTTTGGTTATATATCCAAAGGATGCTCAGTCCTATCACAAGGGCATGTGCTATGTTCATAGCAGTATTGTTTGCCATAGCCAGAACCTGGAAACAACCTAACTGCCCCTCAAGTGAAGAAGGGAGAAGGAAAATGAATGTGGGGCATTTATACAATGGAGTACTACACAGCAGAAAAAAATAATGCCATCTTGAAATTTGCAGGCAAATGGATAGAGCTAGAAAGCATCATATCGAGTGAGGTAACCCAGACCCAGAAAGACAATTATATTTACTCATTCATAGGTGGTTTTTAAACATAAAGCAAAGAAAACCAGCCTAGAAATCACAAACCCAGAAAACGTAGACAACAATGAGGACCATAAGAGATACATGTAGTAATTAGGGGCGGCGGGGCTGCGTCCCCAGCACCCCGGCAGCCTGCTTGGCTAGCTTATGCCCCAAAATAATTACACGGACACTGTATTCTTTTAAACACTGCTTGGCCCATTCTCTTCTAGGCTAATTCTCACATATTAATATAGCCCATTTCTAATAATCTGCTGTAGCACCCCAAGGTGCGCTTACCGGGAAGATTCTAGCCTATGTCCATCCTGGGTCAGAGCTTCATCCCGGGAGCAGGGTATGGCGTCTCTCTCAGGCGTCTGCTCCCGAGAGGAGAGCTGTCGAGACTGAGCTCACTTCCTCTTCCTCCCAGCGTTCTGTTCTATTTACCCCTCCCACCTATCCTCTAACCAATAAAATGGGCCAAGGCAGTTCCTTTATTAGCCAATGACCTTCCTCCATCATTTCCCCCTTTTCAGTTTAAACAAACAAACAAAAAAGGCTTTAACTTTAACATAGCAAAATTACATATAACAAAACAGTTATCAAGTAAAAGTTACAATAATCTTTATCATAACTAAGGAAAACTATAACTATAACTAACTATTCTTAACTCCATCAAAGACTCCAGAAAGATATAATATTACCTAAGTAAACAAGAACTAAGAAACTTCAAACTCAAGAAATGACAAAGACATCTCGCTGCCTGGACAGTCACCCAGGTTCTTCTGTACCGTTGGGGCATCCATCTTCAGCCTTCAGGCCCATGGTATCCAGCAGACATTTCCACAAAGCAGGAAAATTCAAAGTCAGTTCAGTCACTATCTGTTGTGTCCTGCAGAATGTCTCGCAGACTCTTTCATGAATCAGGAACCCCGAAAGATCATCTCACCCTAGGCAAGTTTAGTAGTCCTCTCTCTGCGGGTTCTCTGTGTCCAGTTTATGCAGTAGTCCAGGCAAGAGAAGTTTCCTGCCCAAATGGCTATCAAACTCCATAAGGTGCCTCTTCGAAGCCCATCTTCCTCTTGAACTACATTGCTGCTGCCAGGAGCAGAGTGTCTCATTGTCATGAAAAGTCCTCAGTTATTAAAACATTAAATGTCCTATTCAGTAATCTTTGAAAGACATGAAGAATGTCTATCTAAAATATATCTCTATATATCTAGAAAATCTAACTAACATGACTACAAGCTTTACTATTATCGATGATTATCCATTAACAACCTATATTTCTTAATTATACAGTACATATTTAAATGAACTACACAATCACAATACCTTAATCAAAATCAGAAACACTTATACATATAACAAAATTGACCTTAAATCTCTATCAATAAAGCAAAATTTATACTAATGTAAATTATTCATATCTATATCATATCCCCCTTTAAATGTAAAAGGACGTTTATAAACCATATTTGGGAACATGGGTGCAGTATTTTCTCTCCAAACTGCTTCCTGCTGAATGGGGGCGTCGTTAATTAGGTCTTTCATGGTATAACCTGTGTGCTAGTTTCATCTCAGTTGGCAGTTGAGCGAAGCAATTTTCTGAAGGCCTTCACACCAACCCTTCAGGAGGGCGTGGTCCATCATACCAAATCGGAATAGAAGAAATGAACAGCGTCTCATCCTCTGTGAAAACAAAATAAGAAACTCCTTTCCAAAGTATCATGTCCTTAGATCCAAATTTCAAAGTCAAGGTATCAAAATATCTATGTTGGATTAGTTCAGCAGCATTTATAAATAAATATCTTTTAGCATCTGTTGCTCCTTCCTCAGCATTTAAACAATTCAAAGAGAGCATAATAGCATACAGTATCAAAATTCTCTGTGTATTTTCCATCTTTGTGCAGCTTTGTTTTAACCTCTATTTCGTTTATTTTTACTTTTAACTTTTGGCTTTTTGAGACAGGTTCTCTGTATCTTTGACTTGAAGTAACTCTGTAGACCAGGCTGTCTTTGAACTCTCAGAGATCCACCTGTCTCTGCCTCCCAGGCATTCGGTATAAAGGTGTACACTACTACACCTTGAACTCACAGAGATCTGTTTGTCTCTGCCTTTTAGGCACTGGGATTAAAGGCGTGTGCTACCACACACAACAACTCTCTTCCTTTTTTTGTTTTTTACTTTAAGAACTTCAACTTTTAGTCTGCATATATTTTTAACACGCTGTAAATCATTTAGAAATTTTCTTTGTCTTTGAATCTCTCTTTACTGTATATCTCTCTTTTTCTGACCACACGAGTCTTTAATTTACCAAGCAGTATCAGTTGGATTAAAGGCGTGGCTTTGCCGGCTGGATCCAGCCCATTTTTTAGCTTTTCAGCCTCATGGCTGAGGTACTGGCTGTAGCCAGCAAGTGAGCCTCAGCAGCCTGTGCTTGCAAACCGCACAAACCGCCTGCGTAAAAAGAGTCAGAGTTTGTCCTGGCAGGACAGCCCAGAAAGCCGGCATTTTTAAACGGCGCAGCTTTTTTCCTGCTATGGCTGAAAACCGAAAAGCATGTGTTCAGCTTTTCGTCAACACCGTTTAAGTGTTTCGTGGCAGGACCTCTTAATGAGCTGCAGGCTTTGCAGCTAAAGCTGAGTCAGGGAGCCTCTCTTAGATGAGGCGCTTGCTTGCCTCTAGCAAGCAGAGTAGAACCGAGAAATTGCTGCTACCAAGAAACCAGGCACAATGCTTTCATTTTGTTCTAGAATTACTTTCCAAGCTGTCTCAGGCTTTATGTGGAAGCAGTTGTCTACGTGGGCGCCATATGTAGTAATTAGGGGCGGCGGGGCTGCGTCCCCAGCACCCCGGCTGCCTGCTCGGCTAGCTTATGCCCCAAAATAATTACACGGACACTGTATTCTTTTAAACACTGCTTGGCCCATTCTCTTCTAGGCTAATTCTCACATATTAATATAGCCCATTTCTAATAATCTGCTGTAGCACCCCAAGGTGCGCTTACCGGGAAGATTCTAGCCTATGTCCATCCTGGGTCGGAGCTTCATCCCGGGAGCAGGGTATGGCGTCTCTCTCAGGCGTCTGCTCCCGAGAGGAGAGCTGTCGAGACTGAGCTCACTTCCTCTTCCTCCCAGCGTTCTGTTCTGTTTACTCCTCCCACCTATCCTCTAACCAATAAAATGGGCCAAGGCAGTTCCTTTATTAGCCAATGACCTTCCTCCATCATTTCCCCCTTTTCAGTTTAAACAAACAAACAAAAAAGGCTTTAACTTTAACATAGCAAAATTACATATAACAAAACAGTTATCAAGTAAAAGTTACAATAATCTTTATCATAACTAAGGAAAACTATAACTATAACTAACTATTCTTAACTCCATCAAAGACTCCAGAAAGATATAATATTACCTAAGTAAACAAGAACTAAGAAACTTCAAACTCAAGAAATGACAAAGACATCTCGCTGCCTGGACAGTCACCCAGGTTCTTCTGTACCGTTGGGGCATCCATCTTCAGCCTTCAGGCCCATGGTATCCAGCAGACATTTCCACAAAGCAGGAAAATTCAAAGTCAGTTCAGTCACTATCTGTTGTGTCCTGCAGAATGTCTCGCAGACTCTTTCATGAATCAGGAACCCCGAAAGATCATCTCACCCTAGGCAAGTTTAGTAGTCCTCTCTCTGCGGGTTCTCTGTGTCCAGTTTATGCAGTAGTCCAGGCAAGAGAAGTTTCCTGCCCAAATGGCTATCAAACTCCATAAGGTGCCTCTTCGAAGCCCATCTTCCTCTTGAACTACATTGCTGCTGCCAGGAGCAGAGTGTCTCATTGTCATGAAAAGTCCTCAGTTATTAAAACATTAAATGTCCTATTCAGTAATCTTTGAAAGACATGAAGAATGTCTATCTAAAATATATCTCTATATATCTAGAAAATCTAACTAACATGACTACAAGCTTTACTATTATCGATGATTATCCATTAACAACCTATATTTCTTAATTATACAGTACATATTTAAATGAACTACACAATCACAATACCTTAATCAAAATCAGAAACACTTATACATATAACAAAATTGACCTTAAATCTCTATCAATAAAGCAAAATTTATACTAATGTAAATTATTCATATCTATATCATATCCCCCTTTAAATGTAAAAGGACGTTTATAAACCATATTTGGGAACATGGGTGCAGTATTTTCTCTCCAAACTGCTTCCTGCTGAATGGGGGCGTCGTTAATTAGGTCTTTCATGGTATAACCTGTGTGCTAGTTTCATCTCAGTTGGCAGTTGAGCGAAGCAATTTTCTGAAGGCCTTCACACCAACCCTTCAGGAGGGCGTGGTCCATCATACCAAATCGGAATAGAAGAAATGAACAGCGTCTCATCCTCTGTGAAAACAAAATAAGAAACTCCTTTCCAAAGTATCATGTCCTTAGATCCAAATTTCAAAGTCAAGGTATCAAAATATCTATGTTGGATTAGTTCAGCAGCATTTATAAATAAATATCTTTTAGCATCTGTTGCTCCTTCCTCAGCATTTAAACAATTCAAAGAGAGCATAATAGCATACAGTATCAAAATTCTCTGTGTATTTTCCATCTTTGTGCAGCTTTGTTTTAACCTCTATTTCGTTTATTTTTACTTTTAACTTTTGGCTTTTTGAGACAGGTTCTCTGTATCTTTGACTTGAAGTAACTCTGTAGACCAGGCTGTCTTTGAACTCTCAGAGATCCACCTGTCTCTGCCTCCCAGGCATTCGGTATAAAGGTGTACACTACTACACCTTGAACTCACAGAGATCTGTTTGTCTCTGCCTTTTAGGCACTGGGATTAAAGGCGTGTGCTACCACACACAACAACTCTCTTCCTTTTTTTGTTTTTTACTTTAAGAACTTCAACTTTTAGTCTGCATATATTTTTAACACGCTGTAAATCATTTAGAAATTTTCTTTGTCTTTGAATCTCTCTTTACTGTATATCTCTCTTTTTCTGACCACACGAGTCTTTAATTTACCAAGCAGTATCAGTTGGATTAAAGGCGTGGCTTTGCCGGCTGGATCCAGCCCATTTTTTAGCTTTTCAGCCTCATGGCTGAGGTACTGGCTGTAGCCAGCAAGTGAGCCTCAGCAGCCTGTGCTTGCAAACCGCACAAACCGCCTGCGTAAAAAGAGTCAGAGTTTGTCCTGGCAGGACAGCCCAGAAAGCCGGCATTTTTAAACGGCGCAGCTTTTTTCCTGCTATGGCTGAAAACCGAAAAGCATGTGTTCAGCTTTTCGTCAACACCGTTTAAGTGTTTCGTGGCAGGACCTCTTAATGAGCTGCAGGCTTTGCAGCTAAAGCTGAGTCAGGGAGCCTCTCTTAGATGAGGCGCTTGCTTGCCTCTAGCAAGCAGAGTAGAACCGAGAAATTGCTGCTACCAAGAAACCAGGCACAATGCTTTCATTTTGTTCTAGAATTACTTTCCAAGCTGTCTCAGGCTTTATGTGGAAGCAGTTGTCTACGTGGGCGCCATATGTAGTAATTAGGGGCGGCGGGGCTGCGTCCCCAGCACCCCGGCTGCCTGCTCGGCTAGCTTATGCCCCAAAATAATTACACGGACACTGTATTCTTTTAAACACTGCTTGGCCCATTCTCTTCTAGGCTAATTCTCACATATTAATATAGCCCATTTCTAATAATCTGCTGTAGCACCCCAAGGTGCGCTTACCGGGAAGATTCTAGCCTATGTCCATCCTGGGTCGGAGCTTCATCCCGGGAGCAGGGTATGGCGTCTCTCTCAGGCGTCTGCTCCCGAGAGGAGAGCTGTCGAGACTGAGCTCACTTCCTCTTCCTCCCAGCGTTCTGTTCTGTTTACTCCTCCCACCTATCCTCTAACCAATAAAATGGGCCAAGGCAGTTCCTTTATTAGCCAATGACCTTCCTCCATCAGATACATGCATAGATCTTACCTACATAGGAAGTAGAAAATGATGAGATCTCCTGAATAAATTGGGAGCATGGGGAGCATGGGAGAGGGTTGAATGGGAGGGTAAAAGATGAGAGGGGAGCAGAGAAAAATGTGTAGTTCAATGAAATCAATAAAAAAGAAACTGGGGAACAAAACTCTCACCAACAAAGACAATACCAGATATCAGAACCTAGAATTACAGACTTCCCAAATCCAAATGCCTAGATGCCATCAAAAACTACAGTCAAGAACAACTGGGACAATATATTACCACCAGAGACAGCAGCCCTACCACCACAAGCCATGAGTATTGCAACATAGCTGAGTTACAAGAAAAGGACCTTGAAATAGTTTTTCATGAATATAATAGAGATAACTAGAGCTGGAATGAATTAACCCCATAAAGTAATCTTTGAAAACACAAACAGTGAAACAAACGAACAAACAAAAAAACAGTTGAAGACCTGAAAGTAGAAATAGAAACAATAAAGAAAATGCAGATTGAGGGGAATGTGCAAATGAAAAATTTAGAAATTTAAACAAGACCTCAGAGGCAAGACTCACAAAAGGAATAGAAGAGTTGAAGGAGAGAAGAGCAGGCATTGATGACAGGAGATAATAAATAGATACCTTAGTTAAAAAAGACTAAATCTAAAAACAGTTTAAATATAAAAGATCATGGTTAAAAAAAAAACAAGGAAAATAGGAACACTATGAAAAGACAGAATCAGAGAATAATAGATGAGGGTAAAGAAACCAAGGTCAAAGGTACAGAAAATATTTTCTCCCTCCCTATTGTTAAAAGAGATTGTTTTCACATAAAATACATATTGATAATGATTTCCCTTTCCTCTATCCCACTCACTTTCTCCCTTCCTTCCCCAGTCTCATCCACTTCCTTTATGTCTCTCATTAGAAGCAAACGTGCTTCTAAGGGATCAAAACCAAATATAACAGAACAAAACAAAAACAAACATACTGAAGTTGTACAACAGAAAGAAAAGTGCCCCAAGAGAAGACATAGGACTCAAAAGATGGAATTAGTCACACATTCTGCAATTCCATAGAAACACTAAACTAACAGCTATACCATATACACAGAAGAAATAGTATGGACCTGTGTAGGTGCTGTACTGCTCTTTCTGTCTCAGTCTCTGTCTCTATCACAATCTCTCTGTCTCTGTCTTTTTCTCTGTCTCTCTCCCCATAATATGTGTCTGTGTGTCTTTGTAATTTTTCTCATCTGCTGAGGCAGGAAGCTTCTCTGTTGCTGGCTGAATAAGACACTGATATATGAGCATAGCAGAATATCAGTAGGAGTCATTTTTATACGTGTTTTACCCTAGGTCTATGGGTTATCTAGCCTCTGATTCTTGGCCACAGGAGGGGTTCAGGTACCTTTTCGTGAAGTATGCCTTCAGTCAGATCAGACATTCTTTGACTCACACGGTTTATGCCACCATTGCTCTAGCAGATTTTACATGCAGGACAAATTATATAGCAAACATTTTTTGGCAGAGTTGATGTTTATATTTATCTTTTGATAGCCTGCAGAATTTTTTTCCTTACCAAAGACATTAGAACTTAGTAACAAAGTTGCTATGTCATTACTAGCTTGCCTTCTCTATGATCAATGAGATATGTAGGTGCCTTCAGCAATGGATCCTTGTCATTTTGTGGAGCACAGCCTAGTTTCTTGCCAATAGCTTGGGTTGTTTGGGGATTTCTACAGGACCCCTCTTGGGTAGGTAGAAATAACATAGTAAAAATGGCAATCTTACCTAATGCAATCTATAGATTCAATGCAATGCCCATCAAAATCCCATCACAATTCTTCACAGACCTTGAAAGAACAATAATCAACTTCATATGGAAAAAGAAAAAAAACCCAGGACAGCCAAAACAATCCTATACAGGAAAGAAACTTCCAGAGGCATTACCATCCCTTACATTAAGCTCTATTGCAGAGCTACAGTAATCAAAACAACTTGGTATTGGCATAAAAACAGAGACATTGACCAATGGAATCTAATCAAAGACCTGCATATTAATCCACACACCTATGAGCACCTGATTATTTACAAAGAAGCTAAAATTATACAATGGAAAAAATAAAGCATCTTCAACAAATGGTGATGGCATAACTGGATGTCAACCTGTAGAAGAATGAAAATAGATCCATATCTATTGCCATGCACAAAACTCAAGTCCAAATGGATTAAAGAACTCAATATAAATCTGACCACAGTGAACCTGATAGAAGAGAAAATGGGAAGTAGCCTCCAATGCATGAGCACAGGAGACCATTTCCTAAATATAACCCCAGTAGCACAGACAATAATAGCAACAATAAATAAATGGGACCTTCTGAAACTGAGAAGCTTCTGTAAAGCAAAGGACACAGTCAATAAGACAAAAAGGCAGCCTACTGAATGGGAAAAAAATCTTCACCAACCCGGATCAGACAAAAGACTGATCTCCAAAATATATAAAGAACTCAAGAAATTAGAAATTAAAATTATATATAACCCAATTAAAAAATGGTGTACTGAACTAAACAGAGAATTCTCAATGGACGAATTTCAAATAGCCAAAAGATACTTAAGGACTTACTCAACTTTCTTAGCTATCAGGGAAATGCAAATCAAAACAACTCTAAAATACAATCTTATACCTGTCAGAATGACTAATGAGATGACAGAATGACACCAATGATAGCTTATGCTGGAGAGGATGTAGAGTAAGGGAAACTCTCATCCATTGCTGGTGGGAATGCACAACCACTTTGAAAATTAGTATGGTGGTTTCTCAGAAAATTGGGAATTAACCTATCTCAGAATCCAGCAATTCCACTCTTTGGAATATACCCCAAAGTGCTCAATCATACTACAAAAGCATTTGTTCACCTATATTCATAGCAGTATTATTTGTAATAGCCAGAACCTGGAAACAATCTAGAAGCCCCTCAATTGAATAATGGATAAAGAAAGTGTGGTACTTTTACACATAAGTGTACTACTTGGTGGTTTAAAAAAATGACATCTTGAATTTTGCATGCAAGTGGATGGAATTAGAAAACACTATCCTGAGTGAGGTAACCCAGACCCAAATAAATGAATATGGGATGATGGAATGTACTCATTCATAAGTGGATTTTAGCCATAAACAAAGGGCATTGAGCCTATAGTCCATGATCCTACAGAAGCTAAGTAATAAGGTGAACACAAAGAAAAACATACATAGACCCACCTGGGAATTCGAAACAGACAAGATCACCTGACAAAATTGGGAGCATGGGAGTGGAGGGTAGAAAGGAATAAAGGGGAGGGTTGAGGACATCTTGAGGGAATGGGATAGTCAAGATGGAGGAAGAACAGATATCATAGCAAGGTAAGAGATACCTTGATTGAGGGAGTTATTATGGTGTTAGCAAGAAACCTGGATCTAGAAAAAATCCCAGGAATCCACAAAGATAACCCCAGCTAAGACCCTAAGCAATAGATGAGAGGGTGCTGAACTGGCCTTGCTCCGTAGTCAGACTGATGATTATATTATATATCACCATAGAACCTTCGTCCAACAACAGATGGAAACAGAGACAGACACCTACATTGGAGCACTGGACTGAGCTCCCAAGGTCCAGTTGAGGAGTGGAACGATTGAGAATATGAGCAAGGAGGTCAAGACCATGAGAGTTTCACCCACTGAGACAGTTTGCCTAACCTAATGGGAACTCACCAACTCCAGCTGGACTGGGAGTGAATGAGCATGGGATCAAACTAGTCCCTCTGAATGTGGTTGACAGTTGGGGCAGACTGAGAGGCCACTGACAGTGGCACTGGGATTTGTCTCTACTGCATATACTGGCTTTTTGGGATCCTATTCTCTTTGGATCTTGTTCAACCTAGACATAGTAGTGAGGGCCTTGGACTTTCCACAGGGCAGGGTGCCTTGCCCTCTCTTAGAATTGGAGGGGGTAGTCTGGGAGAGTGTGTGGAGGGAGTGGGAAGAGGGAAGGGAGTGACAATTTGGATTGGTATTTTTTGAAGTAATAAATTAACAAGAATAAAATAAAAAATCTTAAAAAAAACTGATGGAGGTAACAGCATCCCCATTTTTTTTAGATATATTACAGAGTTGTAGTAATAAAAACTCTTTGGTATTAGCACAAAAATGAATAAGTTGATTACCAGCATCAAACTGAAATCCCAGACATGAATCACATACATATGGACCCCTGACATTTGAGAAAGAAACCAAAAATCTACACTGTAAACAGGACAGCATCTTCAACAAACAGTCAAGTGGACTAGCATGTAGAAAAATGCAAATAGATCCATACTAATAACCTTGCATAAAACTCAACTCTTAATGAGTCAAAGACTTCAACATAAAACTAGACATACTAAAGAGAATGTGAGGAATGATTCATTGGTATAAGAAAGGCTTTCTAAACATAAGTTTATTAACACAGGCACTAATATAATTAATAAATGGAACCTCATGAAATTGAAAAGCTTCTGCATGGTGAAAGACACCTTTATATGGTCAAAGGGCAGCCTACATAATGAGAAAAGATTTTTCCAACTACCCATGCTAGTATCTAAAATATATAAATAACACAAAGCACTAGATATTGGGAAAAAATAACCCAAATTTACAAAAGGGCTACAGATCTACACAGAGAATTCTTAAAAGAGGAAAGCCAAATGAGGGAGAAACACAAAAAAAAAATGTTCAAAATGTTTAGCCATCAGGAAACTACAAAGCAAAACTACTTTGTGATTTCACCTTAGACCCTTCGAAATGGCTAAGATCAATAAAACAAGTGACAGCTCATGCTGTCTAGGATGTGGACTGAAGGGAACCTTGCTGTACAAACTTTTATAGTCACAATGGAAGGCAGTGTGTGGTTCTTCTGGAAGCTGGGAATAGATCTACTTCATGAAACAGCTATACCACTTGCCTTAGAATTTTAATTGCTGTAAAGAGACACCATGACTAAGCACTTACAAAGGAAAACATTTAATTGAGGTGGTGGCTTACAGTTCAGAGGTTTAGTCCATTATGAACATGGCAGGGAGCATGGTGGCATGCAGGCAGACGTGGGGCTGGTTACATCTTGATCATAAGGTAACAGGAAGTGGTCTGTGACACTGGGAGTAGCTTGGTCATATATGAGACCTCAAAGCCTGCCTCCACAGTGATACACTTCCTTCCCCAAGATCACACCTCCTAATGAGGCCAATTTGGGGGGGGGGCATTTTCTTTCAAACTTCCACCCCAATGTTGTGCATAAATGCAAAAGACACTATTCTACCACTTAACTGACCAAGTTCTTTGCTGTTCTCTTCATAATAGCCAGAATTGGAGACTACTTAGATGTTCCTCAACAGATGAATGGTTTAAGCAATAGGATACATTTACACAATGGCACATTATTCACCCATTAAAAGAAAATTAAATCATAAAATCTGTAGGTCAGTCAATGGATGGAACTAGAAAAAAATCATCCTGAGTGATATATCCCAGGACCACAAAGAGAAATATGACATGCATTCACTTATACATAGATATTAGCTCTTAGGTCAATGATAGCCAAGCTACAATCCCTAGAACCACAGAGTTTAGGCATAGAGTAAATACTTGCGTGAGTGGGGAGTAGATCTCATCAAGAAATGGAAATGGAATAGACAGTTGTGGATGGATAGGTGGGGGTGAAATATGAAGATCAAGTGGGGAGGGGATAGAGAGAGTGAGAAGAGGGGGAATATGGGGAGAAGCAGTTAAAATTAAGGGCCATTTCAGGGGTAGTATAAAAATCTAATATAGTAGAAGCTTCTTAAGATGTATACATATATGAAGGAAAGCTGAAAGAAATCTTCAATAACAAGGAAGACCAAACCCCAAGTGGCCAACTCTTGTCACCAAATGAAGCTTCCAGTGCTGGGATTGGTATAGAGGGTGGTATTGTGTGTCAACTTAACCCAAGCTAAAGTCATCAGAGGAAGTAACCTTAGCTGAGGAAATACTTCCTTGAGATCCAGCTTTAAAGCATTTTCTCATTTATTAATCAATGGGGAAGGGACAGTCATGTGAATCCTGGGTTCTATAAGAAAGCATATTGAACAAAGCATTGGAAGCAAGACAGTAAGAAGCTCCCCTCCATGGCTTCTGCATCAGATGCTACATCTGGATCCTGCCCTTCTTGAGTTCTTGTCTTGAATTCCTTTAATGACGAACAGCAATGCTGAAGTATAAGTCAGATGAACCCTTTCCTCCCCCACTTTCTTTTTGGTCATAGTGTTTCATTGCAGCACTAGAAACTCTAACTAAAACAATTGGGTTGCATCTAATTAATTGTTGACCAAAGGGGTCCCATGGTAATCCATAAGCAACTCAGGCTCTTGCCAAGAGTGTAGGTTGTTCTCCACAAACTAACAAGCAAGGGCCCATTGCTCAAGACAACACCTATACAACTCATTGAGCATTGAGAAATTGAGCTTACTTTAAAATAAGCAAAATATATGCATTTGTACTTATACATATACATGTATTTACACATATGCATACACATTAATATACACATATTCATATATACAGAGAGAGGGGGTTGCTTCACATGGTGTGTGTTCTCTTTTGATCCATGGACTATCATACAAAAACCCCAGTACAAGGCAGGAAAACATTTCTCTGGTTGGGATCAGCAAGAAACTCTCATAACAATATGAGCTGTTGACATTGACCTTTTTTGCCCTATAGAACTTCAAAGAAAGAGCCTATTGCTAGGACATCACGTGCGTAGACACAGGAATACAGCTGGAAATGTCCTGGAAGCCTCCTCTCTGAGGACTGACTCTCATAACATCGGAAAATTATAGACAAGTTGCCAAAGAGAGAACCACTAGTCCTACCTAATTACGTGTAGTTCCAGTTTTAGTATATGTGCTATCAAGGTGAGCATTATTCTAGACTACAGTAATTGCCACCTGGT
>NW_024545007.1:0-46070 GCF_018167655.1 Microtus oregoni
TAGTCCCTTGAAGTTAAAAATGAAACCTAAAACACATAGTGAAGGAAAGACATCTTCAACAAATGACGCAGGCCAAACTGAATATCTGCATGTTAAGAATAAGACTTGATCTTTGTCTCTCACAGTATACAAACATCAATTATAAATAGATCAAGGAACTCAAGGTTAGAAATGAAATTCTAAAACTTCTAGAAGAGAAAATAGTGAGTGTACTTCAGGAAACAGGCTCAGTAAGGACTTTCTGAAAAGGATCCTGACCACAAATTAAAAAAGGACCAAACAATTAACCAATGAGACCTTATTAACAGACATTTGTACTGTAAAGGATACTTTACAGTATAGACATAGTACAGTAAAAGCAATTGACTGTAGACTCAGGCTACAGAGTGGAAAAAATATTTGAGAAATATATACCATAAGGAATAATGCATTTTCAAGAAACCAGAGACTGTCAACCTGAAAGATCAGTACCACATGTAGGATAGTCTCCATTTAGTTCTTGGCTAGAGGGATAGAGAAACCCTTTTCAAAACAATACAAGGCATTACCATTTCTTGCTGTTGCCCACCAGTGCCTGGAGGTCATACCCTATAGTTAAAGAAACCACATGCTCTGATAACACTGTATGGAACAATCAAACTGGTACTGTCTTGGAAGCTTGCTTTCTTTTGACTAGCTTTCATAGTACTTTAGCTATGCTAAAGTCAAGAACAGTCTAACCCTCCTGTGAAACTTTTGATCTACAGTAATGTCTGGCCTGGAAAAATATGTCCATGACTGTAATAGTGGCATAAAAATTATGAGAATTATAACCTCTTTTCTGGCTTAAATAAAGGTTTCTTTGTTAATAAGAAACATATGGCTGATATTTATAAAAAAAATGGCCAAAGGACCCATGGCTTGGGAATTCTTTTGCCATGTAGAAGAGCATCCTACAATTATTTTGCTTACTTAGACATACTATTAAACTGCTGTCTAAATATCCCTTTACCCATAAATTAATGTCACTCTCAGTTTAAATCAAAGTATTTTTTTTCTTTTTTTTGCAGTAGATGGCAATTAATACAAATCCAGCTAGCCAGAATGAAGAGAAAACATATCTGTCTTCATTCATAAATATCACATCTTCTTCCAAAGCTTTACCATGAAAGTGGAATTTGAAGGATTCTAAGAGATACAGTTATGGAAAGACTGATGCAAAATGATATCTTCTGGTCATAAAAGAACCATTGGACTCATGATCTAGCAAATATGTTGGCATGCAAAAGGCATGAACAAGATCAATCTAGTCAAATATTCATCGTGGATGGAGAAGGGGCTAAGGAGGCCCATATTTATTGAAGTTATCACCCTCCTGATAGGTTGACCATGCTCCGGTGGATGGCTCCACATCCATGAATGTAAGAGCAGGACTAAGTGGGCTCAGTGGGTTATTGCAAAAAGAAAGACAGGAGAGGGGGGAGACTTGGAGACATGACTCAGTGGTTCAACTCTCTTTCAGAAGGCCTGGGTTTAGTTTCTAGCACCCACATGGTGTCCCTCAACAATCTGTTACTTCAGTACTGAGGAAATTGATTCTCTGTCCTGGCATCTATGGCCAGTATAAGCAAGTGGTTCATTGATATGTAAGTTGGCAAAAATATTAATACACATAAAATATTAATAAATGAATAAAATAAAACAAAATAAAAGTTTCATAGGGTACAGTATTCAAGAAGAGGTGGAAGAAGTCCAGAGTTTCACTGTGAGGGCAGAGACAGAGGGCAAAAAGCAGAGATGTAAAATTCAGAGGCAGCAGAGCGGGAGCAGCGGTGTTGATAGAAGGCTGCTGTGGGAGAGATGAAGAAGAGGCATGAGGAAGTATGAGAGAGAAGTATGAGAGATGTAGAAGAGGCATGAAGGAAGTATGAGAGAATGGATAAGTGAGAGTGAGTGAGCAAAGAATGAATGAATGATGCAAAAGAAGTCTATATGAGAGTGAATGAGTGTGAGTGAGTGGGTTGTGGAGTGCTGTGTTTGTAAAGAGAAATATGTAAAGAGATGCTGTAACTAGATATAGATATATGTAACTGGGCAGGAGAGAGATGTATGTTAAGAGAAAGACATTATTTAAGTTGAAGTAAAGAAAAGATTACCATCAGGAAAGTGTGTGCTAATTCCTTTTTTCTTAGATTATCAGCAGAAAATGTGTGCTTGTTTATTTTCTCCTCTTACAGTAAAGTCTTAGCAACCCTCAGATAAGAATTTTTCCTAGGTCCAGCTACTTTGAGGCTTTCTTTTTTATTACCCCGGAGCAGATCTCAGGAGCTGGCCTCCCACGGTTTCATGATAAGAAAGAAAGCTAAACAAAAACTGTAAGATTGGCAATAAGCTGGGCATTGGACCTGACCTGGAGTGTTGTCAATATACTCAGTGACACTGTGCTGGAAGAAACCTTATTTTCTCTTTCCCCGTAGGAGGCAATTGCAAATAGCTTCTTGGTAAAAGGTAGAACTTGGTGTCTACTTTTCCTTATCTGTGTTAGGATTTTGAACTTGGTCGTGTCTTATGTATACTGCCACAGTCTCTAAGAGTTCATATACGCACCAGTCCTGCTGTGACTGGATGATGATGATGTCTTGGAGTTATCCTCTACATCTGGCTTTTAAAAGCTTTCTGTCTCTTCTTCTTCATAGGTCCTTGAGCCTTTAAGGGATGGGTTTAATAAAGGCATCTTAATCATAGCTGAATGCTCCTAAGTTTCTCACTCTCTGCACATTGTCCAGTTGTCTGGCCATTGTTTCCTTTTCTTCCTCTCCCCCAGTTCCTCCCCACCAACCGCTCTGTTCTCTCCATTCTCTCCCCCTCTTTTTATATCAGAAAAGGGCAGGCCTTCCACGGATATCAACAAAATATGACATATCAAGTTGCAATGAGACTAAGAATGTCCCCTTGTATTAACCCAGTATGAGGAATAGGGTCCCAAAATCCAGTAAGCAACAAAGACAGCTCCTGCTTCCACTGTTAGGAGTCCCACAGTAGACCAAGCTACATACCTGTAACATATACTCAGAAAGCCTAGGTCAGTTCCATGTAGGCTTCCTGGTTGTTGGTTCAGTTTCTGTGAGCCCTTATGAGCCCAGGTTACTTGATCCTGTGAGTCTTGTTGTGGTCTCCTTAACTGCTCTGGCTCCTATAATCCCTTTTTTTCAGATTGCAGGATTCCTGGAACTGAGCCTAAAGTGTGCTTGTGGGTCTGTATCTGTTATAATTAGTTACTGGATAAAGCTGCTCTGATTATAACTGGGCTAGGCACCGATCTGGTCACAACCATCCTAAAATCTACAGACCAAAAGAGACTAGGTAACAAGGAATATTCATAGGAGGATGCCCGGACATCCCAGGAAGGAAAAATAGAAGAGATTTCGTGAGTGGACTGAAGGCAGATGGGATGGGTTTGGGGAAGGGGAGAGTACTGAAAAAAAAAAAAAAAAAAAAAAACTAATGGGCAGTGGTGTATTTGGGGGACAAGTAAAAACCTGGTTCAAGGGATTCTTCCAGGGATCTACAAGGATGACTCCAGCTAAGACTCCTAGCAATAGAAATGTAGCAAAAACTGGCCATCTCCTGTGATCAGTTAGTTGTCTTTTCTATTTATAAATTTCTGTTATCTTATATTCTATTGAAAGATAAACTTTCTTTGCTTTTTCTTTATTTTTTCCTTTTAAGTGGTCTACTTTTGTTTTGTAGGAGTGATTACTTCCTAACATCTTTGAGAATACTAGACATACTTGAAAACATAAGATGTTGCCCTGGAACTCATTATATAGACCAGGTGGCTTCAAACTCATAGAGATCTACCTCCCTCTGCCCCTAAGTGCTGGGATTAAAGGTGCTGCCACTATGGCTGGCTTTTATAGCATGTTATTCTATATGATCATCCTGTGTCTGCTTAGAGCAAGTGGATACCCAGCTTTCTCTGCAGTTCAATAGTATTGCTTACTTAACATTTCTCCCAAGTAATAGTAACCGAGTTCTCTAAAGATTCAGTGTGTTGGAGTGGATGTATGTCCAATGATCAACTTCATTTTAATGAGTTTGGGAAACAGAAGAGATATTTATGCACTTTCAACTTAGACCTATGTGTTTCTTTCAGTAATTCCTAAGAAAGAGTTACTGCAATGACAGTGAAAAACGTTTTTTAAAAAGTGATTTTGCTTTTATTTCCTTCACATTAAGCCAATCATGAAATTTCACAGTAATTTCTGAGGTAGGGCAGAAGGAAAGTGTATTAAGAATGAACAAGGCCATGGCCTGGTTGGCCCGAGAAGGTGCAAGCTGGGGAGGCCTCACTGGGGAAGCTGGAGGAGCATCGACTGCCCCGCTGGCAGGTAGGTGATGTTACGAGAGCAGGAGAGCTGGTAAGCAATGTTCCTCAGCTGCTTCCAGCTTCCGCAGCTCAATCAGGCCATCACCTGCCATGGCCAGTGAATTAATGATCAGCTCTGCTGCCTTGGAGTCACCCTCAGCAAAGATGATGGCTGCCTTTGTCTGCTGCCCAGCCTTTTCCACACAAATCTGCCCCCCTCTGCTTCCTGCTGAACCACCCGTTTGGCTTCCACTGCTTCTGTGAACTCCTTCCCGAAGGTCAGCTATGTCAAGGACACGTCATCCAGGATGAGCCCAAACGTTGGTGCTCTCTCTGTGAGGTCATCACTCACCTGCCTGGAGACCAGCTCTCGCTGCCTGATCAATTCTCCAGCTTCAAAGCGAGCCGCTACTGACCGACTTTAGGATCTCTCTGGTGTGATGGAAGGCAGCACTGCTCATCATAATCCTAGTCGATTCTGGTGTAGATATGAGGAAGCTGGCTGGCCACCGGCTGGAAGAGGATGGGTAGTGTGATGACATTCTGTAAATCTTTGCTACCAGTGATGACTGGTACATTTTGTGGTTGCCAGTGGCAGTCAAAGATGAGAAAATGAGTCCCTCCCCCTACCACACTGTCCTGTACTCCACAGAATCCATCAAAGATTACAGCTCTGTGCCCAGCATCCACATTATATAAGACAGAGTTCATCACGCCTCCTGCAACTGCTAAGGTTAGGCCGAACTTTACAATGGACTCAAACTCTTTGGCAGCCATGATTCCTTCTGTTGCAACCAATCACACCGGCTTTCACTCGGACCTCCACAAGAATTTCCCAGCCTCGACTACTGCCCAAAGTACGTTTTCAAACTAAAATATAATTGCATTTCCTTGCTTCCTTTTCCTCTCTCCAACTTTTTCCATGTGTTCCTCCTACAACCATGCCTACGATCCCCTCACTCCCTCTCAAATTTGTCCTATTTTCTTTAATTATTATTACATATATACATAAATATGCCTAAATATACCAATGTAACTAGATGAATCAATTTAGTGTTGCTGGTATGTATATGATTCTGGAGATGATAAACAGTTAAAGGCCTCGTTCATTCAAAAGACTAATTCTTCCTCTTTCAGTAGTCAACTACCTAGGGTTAGTGAGGTCATGGGTCTTAGAGAATCTGAAAAAAGAACTTACTACTATGAACCTACTACTGCCAACTCCTTCTAAAGCTTATATTTATATCCATAGTTAAGTTTGGTTATCACCTCTCATCAAATAAACTTCTTTTTGAAGTAGGTGGAGATCATTACCAAAACTCGCAGCTTGTCAAAATGCAGAGACCTGTTGATTATGAGGTGTCCAGACCAAATAGATACATCTACAGTACAATGCACATTTTCACATAAGACTTAGCAGACATTGCAGAAAAGTGAACAGAAAGATTATAATAGCCAGAGAACTAGAATGCTCCTGTGAGATAATATCTTCTAGAAATAACAGGGAAGTTACATGTATGATACCTCAATCAATAATATGGATACCTAAACACAAAATGAATGATGAAAACTGGAGGCCTGCTCTTTTCTGAAAGGAAATGGACAGAGAGTGGGTCTGAGAAAGAGGTGAGATTGAGGGAGTGGGAAGGATTGGAGAGAGGGGGAAAATGTGGTCAGGATCTGTTGTATGAGAGAAGAATCTATTTTCCATAAAAAAATACCAATAGATGTGCTAACACAGAAGTGAAAATTTAACTGGGGCCCTCTCCTAGATAGAATATCTTTTTCTTGAAGTCTGTTGGATAGGTTTTGGTTAATTTAACACATGCTAAGGTCATCTGGGAAGAGGAGACATCAGTTGAGAAAATCTCATCATTTTCTTGATTAATTTATCTTGGAGAATCCAGCTCACTTGGGGTAGTACCACTCTTGGGTAGGTATTTCTGGGTTTTGTAAGAAAGTAGGTTGATCAAGCAATGGTATGCAAGATAACAAGCAGTGTTCTTTCATGTCTTTGGCTTCTATTCCTACCTCCAGGTTCTTAACCTGCTTGAGTTCTGGCCCCGGCGTTCCTTCAAACTGAACTGTGATTGGGATATGAAAGCTAAATCATCTTATTTTGGTCATGGTCTTTATCAAAGCAATAGAAAGAAAATTAGAACAAACTATATTAAAGATTTGTTCTTTCATATAATGGATTATGAAACTTATTTACCTTGAATGTGTAACATATTATGTGGTATATTCTTTAAAATGATATACAGCTATTTTATAGCATATGCATTCTCGTATGAGGGAAATACATTACATATTTAAATAAAAAAATTACTTGTTAGTTTTTAAAGTATTTATAACTTCCTTCTATTTATATTTTCTTTTTCCTTTCTTTATTCATCTTCTTGTGGTTATGTATCATGCTATTTATTCTGTTAAATTATCGATGGATTTATACCTTGCTTTAAAACATGTCACGTGTTATTATACTGTTATGGTTATCACTCTTCAGCTGCAGTTGACATGGAATAGTCTAGGTGGGCCAGGCTTGCCTTTGATTTCCAGTAATCTTCCTACTACTGCCTCAGGAGTGCTGGAATTATAGGCATGCATCACATTTCTGGATCTCAGTGAGTATTTTAGTTGTTAGTTTATTTTTAATCTTCTGCAGATCATTCTAGAGTTTACTTACATCTATTTTGTTTCAATCTTGTACCTTTTTATTTTCATTTTCCTGTAGCATGAATCTAATTGATCTTAATAATAATACCCAGAGTCAGATATTAGGGGTGAAAGCTGTAAAATCAGAGAAGCTGAACAGCCAGCCACTACTTCTTACCTCTACAAAATCCTCAGACTGAATGGGGTATCTTGTCTCCACAAGGCCTCAGACTGAATGCCGTCTCTATGAAACATCAGACTGAATCCTGAGCTCCTGTTTCCTCTCACCTTATATTCTTCTCTCCACCCAGCCATATTCCTTCCTGTCTCCACCTCCCAAATGCTGGGATTAAAGGTGTGTGACTCCCAAATACTGGGATTAAAGATGAGAGCCACCATTGCCTGACTCTCTCTTTTAGACTGGATCAAATTCCTGTAGTCCAGGGTGGCCTTGAACTCACAGAGTACCTCTGTCTCCCACATGTTGGGTTTAAAGACATGCAGCACCACTGCCTGGACTCTATGGCTGACTAGTGTGTCTAGTTCTGAACTCTGATCTTCAGGCAAGCTTTATTTGTTACAATACAAACAGAATATCAACACATTTTTCTCTTTATTCATATGTTTTCTGTTTTCCCCTTGCTACTTTTCTTTTTCTATGCTAATGAAGACACTGTAATTTTCCAAATTGTTTCTTCTGAATTCTACAATTGAAATTTTCCAGAGGTAATATATTTCCTACTGAAACCTGTAAATATCATTCTGTACTTTTCTCCACACAAAAGTTCATTTTTAATTTTCTATTTACTCATGTACAGCTACCTCAAACCATTGCTACGTCAAACTAGGTGATTTCATAGCATGCATGAAGCCCTGTGCTCAATACCCAGGACCATATAAAATGTTTATGGGTGGCAAGTATATAGAATTTAACCACAAGGGTGGGGCAAATAGGAAATCAGAAGTTCAAGGTTATCCTCAGTTACGTAGCAAGTTCACAACAAGCCTAGGATAGATGAGATTTAGGCTCAAGAAAAAAGGAAATGAGTCACCTTAAACAATGAAAAAAATATTCAGACTCTGTTTATGTCTACCAACAAAACAAAAATATATCTGCTTTACACTTTTTCCTATGTTCTGACCCTTCATATTGTTCTTGAGTTCTATGGCTATGAAAATATTATTGGGCAGACATTTTCTATTCTAGTATGTGCTTACTATGAGAATAAGTGCTCTACTCTTATCATTTAATGGTTCTCTGAATAGAAGAATAAAAATTTCTGCTCTTTTATTACACCGGTGTTTTCCTTATTTCTCTGGATAGAGTATTTTAGCTGTGGAAAACGAAATGCTTCAATTACCATTAACCAATCGTCCTGGTTACCATTCCATCTTTAAAAGAAATTGTTCTCTAGAAGGCAGCATGCTTTGATTTAAGGGAAAAATTATTGTCAGGCCCTTTTCTATTTTCTGCTTTATTTAGGTAGCATGCTCAAGATTTTATTATGTCAAAACATTTGAAATCGATTTTCAAAAAGATCAAAATAGTCTCCATTCCATGCAGCTTAGTTTAATAGTTGTTATAGAAACTAGGAATCTGACTCACACACAAAAAGGAGGGCAGGTACACACTGAGCTTTATTCTGACCTTATATTTATGAAGCAAATTTTGTCATGAGGCAATGCCTAAGCAGTTTATTCTTAAATCATATTTGTGCTAGTTGTGGTTGACATCTACGTACTCGGGATAGGTAGGAACTTCCTTTGCTGTGATTGTGAGAGTTCATATATCTTCTAACTCTTTATGTATGAGTAGAATATTTATAAGTGTGTCAGAACCATCTTGAAAAGAAATTCAAGAATGAGTATCCTTATTGATGCTGTAATTAAAAAACACGATCAAAGGCAACTTAGGGGAGGAAAAAGTTTATTTCAGCTTATAGGTTATATACCATAATTGAAGGAATTCAAGTTAGGAACTCAAGTGAGAAAATGAAGCAGAATGCAAAAAGGAATGCTACTAAGTGGCTTGCTTGCAGACCTATGCTAATATAACACAGAGTCATCTGTTCAAGGAATGGTGGTGCCCACTGAGGGCTGGGTCATTTTCTATCAATTAGCAATCAAGACAGTAACCAAAAGACATGACTACATGCCATTCTGATCAAGGCAACTCCCCAGTTTAGGTACTGTCATCATATGACTTTATGCTATGTCAAATTGACAGTTAAAGGAGTCCAGAAAAATGTACTTTTGGCAACTTTACACATAAGCACATCATGACAAAACTATATATGTCTTATCTTCCAAGCTCTCTTGTGAACATCACACTGGAAGACGTGGTCAAAAATTTACAATTCCCACAGTATTTAAAAATTCTAACACTTAAAAATCCAAGGCCTCCTTAAATTTCCAAGCGTATTTTTAATTTTAACTGTGGGAGCATAGAAAACTAAAATGTAATAAAAGCAAGTTATATCTTTATTCCAAATTTGAAGAATCAGGATAAAAAATGAGATCAATTCCAAAAATTCAATAACACAAATAGGAATTCTATAGCTCAATGTTCAATATCTGGGACACAGTCATTTTGTAGGCTTTTATCTTCAGAGGATTTAAGTAATCCAATTTCTCCATCTCTGCCACACAGTTTATCTCATAGGCTAAGGTGGGCTCCATTCCACATGTGCTGATATGCTTAGGAGCTGTCTCATATTCATGGTATCTCCAATATCATAGGTTCCCCATTGAAACTGAGGCTGGAACTTTATCATTGGCCACTCCTCACCTCTGTAGACGGATTCTGACTAGACATGTCATGTAAAGTCTCAGCCTCTCTCCATGACCTATTTATGCCTTCAAAACAACTGCCATGAAATTGATAGCTTTTCTATACATGGCCAACAAAATATACAGAGAGAGGGATCATTGATGCAGTCATATTCATAACAGCCTCAAAGAATGAAGTATCTAGGAATAATCCTAATCAAAGAGGTGATAGACTTTCATAATGAAGACTTTAAACCTTTAAGGAAAGAGATAAACACACTAGAAAATGAAAGATGATCTGCCTTCATGGGTTAGTAGAGTTAATATTGAGAAAATGAACATTATATACAAAATTGTGAAAATAACCATTTTGCATAAAATTGTGTTTTATCTTATTTGTGTTTATTTAAAAACCTTTAAATAGATTCTTTGGAAGTTTCACACCATGCACCTCAATTGCACCCATCTTGAAGGTTCCCCAGATCTGCCCCTTAAGGGATATGACTGTAGTGTCTCCCTAAAGGAAAACTAAGAAAAGAAATAACAAAAATAAGATAAAGACAAAACAGAAAAACATAAATAAATAATAATAATACAAATAATACCACTTTTAATTAAAAACAAACAAAAAACAATTAAGCAAGCAAACAAAACAGAACAAAAAACTATTTTGCTTCTCCATATTTGCCTCTTCAACACCTCTTTATTCATTTAGTAATATTGGGAGCTGCTGTGTATTATGCAGTATGCATATGTAAATAATACATACTATAATATGAATTAATATGTTATATATAATATATTATACTACATAAGCATGTTATTGCATATCATATCTTATATGTATATATATATGTATTCAATGCAATCAAATTTCCTATCTAATTTTTCAAAGACATTGAAAAACCGATCCAAAAATTCATGCAGAACCACAAAGGAATCCAGTACCCAAAACTATCCATAGCCAAAAGAACAATGTTGGAAGGATTAGCATTCTAGATCTCAAGATGGTTTACAGGTCTACAGTAATGAAAACAAAATAATACTCACACATGCACACACACACACACACACATATATATATATATATATATATATATATATAGAGAGAGAGAGAGAGAGAGAGAGAGCACTCTGCATAAAGCTAACTTCAGGTGTATCAAAGACTGAAATTGTATACACTGAAACTACTAGAAGAAAAATTAAGCATTACCCTACATGATATAGGCAGAGAAAAAAACTTTTTAATCAGGACTCTTACTCAGTAATCAAGGCCAGCAACCAACGAGGGGGACTTCATAAAATAAAAAGCCTTGTGCAGCTAAACAAATAGTAAGGTGAGGAATAAGCCTATACAATTGGAGAGAATTTTTTGACAATTAGACACTGAAAGGATTAATACCCAGACTATATAAAGAATTTTTAAAGCATGTAAAAAAAATGAACAGTCCATTTAAAAATTAGGCCTGAAGAGGTACAAGGGACAGATTACCAAGGGAACAGGTCCAAGTCAGTGACCTCTGTGGGACTGGGCCCAAATAAGTGTACTCCACAGAAGCAGGCCCAAACAAGGGACGTCTGCAAGATCAGACATGAGTGAGAGACTTCCACTGGAAAAGGCCTGAACCAGAGACCTCCAATAGAGCGGGCCCAAGGCAGAAACCTCCACAGGAGCAGGTACAAGAGAGTGACCACCAAGAGCAGGCCTGAGTCAGAGACCTCTATGGGACCAGGCCCCAGCCAGCAACCTCTGCCAAAACAGGCTCAAGCCAGCAAACTCTGCTGGACCAGGCCCAAACCAGCAACCTCCACCTGAGTTGGCCTGAGCTAACAACCTATAGAACATTCCATCCAAACATAAAAGAATATACCTCTTCTCAGCACCTCATGGAATCTTCTCAAAAATTGACCGCATAATAGGTAACAAAGCAAACCTAAACAGACAAAATAGTTGGAATAACCTAATGTATCTTATCAGATCACCATGACTTAAAATTAGAATTCAACAGCAACACTAATTTCAGAAAGCCTACAAACACAAGGAAATTGAACAATGCTCACCTGAGTTATCAATGGGTCAAAAAAGAAATAAAGGAAGAAATTAAAGACTACCTAAAATTCAATGAAAATGACCACACAACATACCCAATTTTATGGGACACAATGAAAGCAGTATTAAGAAGAAAGTTCATAGCAATGAATGCTTACATAAAGAAGCTGGAACATCCCACACTAGTGAGTTAACAGAACACCTGAAAACTCTAGAACAAAAAGAAACAAACTCACCCAAGAGGACTAGACAGCAGGAAATAATCAAATTGAGAGATGAAATATTAACAAAATAGAAACAAAGAAAGCAATACAAAGAATCAATGAGACAAAGAGTTGGCTCTTCAAGAAAGTCAACAAAAAAGACAAGCCTTTTTTCCAAACTAACCAAAACGCAGAGAGAGAATATCCAAATTAACAAAATCAAAACTGAAAAGGGGAATATAACAAGGAGAAAACCCAGAGAATCATCAGGTCATATTTTTGAAAACCTATACTCCCCAAAATTGGATACCTTAAAGGAAATGGACAATTTTCTGGATAAATATCACTTACCAAAATTAAATCAAGACCAGATGAGCAAATTAAAATTAAATAGACCTATAACTGCTGCAGAAATAGAAACCATCGCCAAATTCTTCCAACCAAAAAAAAAAAAAAAAAAAATCCCAGGGTGAGACGGTTTCAGTGCACGATTTTCAAAGCAGTACTAATATCAATATTCCTCATATTTTTCCACACAATAGAAACAGAGGGAACATTGCTAAACTCTTTTTGTGAGGCTACAATTACCCTGGTACGCAAATCACAACAAAGGGAAAGCAAGAGAATTACAGACCAATCTCACTCATGAATATTGATGCAAACATACTCAATAAGATACTGGCAGCCTGAATCAAAGACCACATTAGAAAAATCACCCACGGAAGCAGAATTAATAAAAAAAAATCAGGGTAAGGAAATTGGGGTTCAGCCTGAAGATCCAAAAAGCAAGCCAGCCAGCCACTGGTTCTTATCTCAACGTCAGTCTGAAATGATGATCCTGCCTCCTGGAATCTCAGAAGGAGACTGTGCCTGAGAGCTGTCTTCTGCCATCTTATATTCCTCTCTAGGGCTTGTAGACGTTAGCTCAATTTGGGAAATAACCAGGCTAGCTAAAAGATGAAACAGTTATATTTTTATTTATTATAAGAGGAAATTTATGAAACAGGAACGAGAAGTCCAAGCTCAGCTGTGTTGCGTGGGAACCACACAGGGAGAGGGCCCCTGGGCCATGCACCATTTTTAGACACATCCCAGAAAGCCACACCCTAACTTGGTCCCACCTCTTAATGATAATTGGTAGGCAAAGATTCCCCATCACCTCCCCCTTTTGTCTAAATAAGAGCTACCCAAACCCAAAAACTATATACAATAGTAACAGATAACAAGTATAAAATTACAACCAACAAAAACAATATTAAGCAAGGAACACATGATAAAAGTTTTAATAGACATTCTATTTCAAAGAGTCTAAGTCTTGCATCAGAAATAGGCTTAGCTAAACCATGAAAGGATGGTAACTATGACTATCTAATCTTCAACCTCATCAAAGACTCCAGAAGGATATAATATTACCTAAGTTAACAGGAAGTACATTGTAAATAACTTTCAAAACTCTAAAATTGACAGAGACATCTCACTGTCTGGGCAGTCACTCAAAGTTCTTTGTAATGTTGTGGCATACATCTCCCTATAGGCCCATAGTATGCAGCAGACTTTTCCATGAAGCAGGAAATTTCAAAGACAGTTTAACCTATATTGGCAGTTTGTCAGTCACTTTTTTGTGTGCCCTGCAGAATGTCTGGCAGATTCTTTCATGTAGCAGAAATCCTGAAGGGCCATCTCACCTTTAGGCAAGTTCAGCAGTCATTTCTCTGTGTGTCCTGCAGGTCCAGTTAATCAAGCACTCCAGACAAGAACAGTTTCTTGCCCAAACAGCTGACTAACTCCATAAGGAGCCTCTTTGATGCCTATCATCCACTTGAAGTAGATTGGTGCTGCCAGGAGCAGATGAGTCTCACTGTCACGAAAAGCCCTCAGTTCTTAAAACATTTTAAATACCATATTCTGAAAGTCTCTGAAAGATTTGAAGAATACCTATCTAAGTGAAATATATTTCTATATATCTAGAAAACCTAACAAACACGACTACAAGCTTGATTATTGTAGATGATACTCTGTTAACCTATACTTCTTAATTATCCATTACATTTTAAATGAGCTGCACAAACACAGTACCTTAATCAAGAGCAGAAACATATATATATATATATATATAAGTATAACAAAACTGACCTTAAATTTGTATAAATAAACCAAAATCCAAACCAAGGCAAATCTCTATAGCATATCCCCCTTTAAAGGTAAACAAACATTTATAAATAATATTTGGGAATAAATGTCTCTGTCAATTCTAAAGTTTTGGAAATAACATAATGTACTTCCTGTTAACTTATGTAATACCATATCCTTCTGGAATCTTTGATGGAATTGAAGAATTTATAGTTATAGTTTTCCTTAGTTATGATAAAAGATAAAGTAGATATAAATATTATAACCATAATTCTTACTTGATACCTGTTTTGTTATATGTAATTTTAATCTGTTAAAGTTAAAACCTTCCTTTTTATTTAAACAGAAAAGGGGAGGTGATGTGGCTTCCTGTCTGTATACTGTGAATATCATATATAGATAAAGAAACTGCTTTGGCCTATAGCAGAGCTATAGGGGAACAGAGTTCGGAGGGGAAATCTAAATGGAATGCTGGGAGAAAGGAGGCAGAGTTAGAGTGAAGCCATGTACCCCACCACAAATGAACACCAGAACTTTAGCCACATGGTGATAAACAGATTGATAGAAATGGGTTAAATTAATATGTAAGAGTAAGTCAATAAGAAACTAGAGATAATGGGCCAAACAGTGATTTAAATAATATGGTTTCTGTGTGTTTATTTTATGTCTAAGCAGATGGGAACAAACCAGCGGCATCCTCCTCCAATAAGGGTTGGAATTAAAGGCATGTACCACTATCATTAAAGGCATGCACTTCCTAGTTTCTATGGCAACTAGTGTGACTTCTGTGATTAAAGGTGTATGTCCTTATGGATACTGAGACTGAAGGTGTGTATCAATGTGGCAACTGGGATTAAAGGTGTATGTTACCATAATCTGGTCCGTAGGGCTAACCAGTGGGGCTATTTCACTCTGAGATCTTTAGGCAATCTTTATTTTTTAAAATACATTTAAGATGCCATTACAATCCACCATGATCAATTTGGGTTCATCCCAGAGATTCAGGGATGGTTCAACACATGAAAATCTGTCAATATAATCCACCATATAACTGAAAAAAAAAAAAGATCGTCTCATTAGATGCTGTAAAAGCTTTTGACAAAATACAACCCTTTATGATAAGGGTCTTGAAGAGATCAGGGATACAAGCAACATACCTAAACATAATAAAGGCAATATACCTCAAGTCAACAGCCAACATCAAACTAAATGTAGAGACACTCAAAGAGATCCCACTGAAATCAGGAACAAGACAAGGTTGTAAGCTCTCTCCATATCTATTAAATATAGTACTTGAGATTCTAGCTAGAGGGGAGTGGAGAGAAATATGTAACTCAATGGAAACAATTTTAAAAATAAAGAGATAGCAAGTAACAAGTCTAACGAAAAAATCAGCATGTTGTGATTTGGGAAGAGGTTTGTGGCCCAAAAGAAAAAGTGATACATTCCAACAGTTACTTTGCCTCAAATTAGTTGTTTCTCTTTTGTTATTATTAATGTACATATATTTATATGTCTCTGCACTTAAATAAAAATAAACTGCTGAGTCAAAAAAATTAATGATTGAGGCTGGGTAGTGGTGGTGCATGCCTTTAATCCCAGCACTCAGGAGGCTGAGGTAGGCAAATCTCTGGTTTTGAGATCAGCCTGGTCTATAGAGAGTGCTCCGGAATGGTCAGGGCAATCCAAAGAAATCTTGCCTGGAAAAAAGAAACAAATAGGCAAGTAAGCAAACAAACAGATAAATGAATGCCTAAATAAATAAATAAATTATTATTGTGAGAGAGATCAGCTCACTGTGGGCAGTGTCAGCCTTGGAAAAGTTTTCCTGGGTATACAACAAAGCAAAATTAGCAGGTTGGGAGGAGTAAGACAGTAAGAAGCAGTCCTCCATGGCCTCAGCATCAGCTCCTGCTTCCAGGTTGCTAACCTGTTTGAGTTCATGCCTTGGCTTCCCGTAATGGACTGTGATTCAGAACATTTGAAACAAATACACCCTTTTTATATTTTTTTAAAAAACAGAAAACAAACTATCTGTAGGAGGATGTGGTACAGTCATGGTATTGGAATATCCTGAATTATTAGGAAGCCAGGATATACTTAGAGCCGCAATATGACAGCTCTAGAGACTGGAGCTGCAGTATGACAGCTCAGCCCGGGAGGGAAAAATATCCTGACTACCAGGAAGCCAGGCTACCTGAAGCTGGGGTGCAGTGGGGGATGATCTCCCCGCAGGATATAGGGATCCTGCTCCTCTCCTGGAGAGCCACTACAGCTGAGTTCTGCTTTGCTCCTTATGGGAATGTCCTAGCTTTTTTTTTTTTTTTCTGCTAAGGGAAGTCCCCTGAAGAAATGCAGCATTTTCCTCCAGCGGCAGAAAGTTGTTGAATTTCCTCAGCAGGCCTTGCTCAGCCTCCTTAAGGAGCATCCTAGCAAGATTCTTCTTAAGGAGCATCCTAGGAAGGTTGATTCCTAATTTTCTGAGAAATCGCCAGACTGAAATCCAAAGAAGCTGTACAAGTTTTCATTCCCACCAGCAATGCAGAAGTGTTCCCTTTCCCCCACATCCTCTCCAGCATAAGTTGTCATCAGTGTTTTTGATCTTGGTCATTTTTACAGGTATAAGATGGAATCTCAGAGTTATTTTGAATTGCATTTCTCTTATGACTAAGAATGTTGAACATTTCCTTAAGTGTCTTTCAGCCATTTTAGATTCCTCTGTTAAGAGTTCTCTGTTTAGGTCAGTACTCCATTTTTTATTGGATTATTTGTTCTCTTGGTGACCAATTTCTTGAGTTCTTTGTATATTTTGGAGATCAGACCTCTGTCTGAAGTGGAGTTGGTGATGATCTTTTCCCATTCTGTAGGCTGTCATTTTGTCTTGTTGACCATGTCCTTTGCTTTACAGAACGTTTTAGGAAACAACCTTCCTCAAAACACAGTAATACAACTTTTGAGTATATATCCAAAGGATTCTCAATCATGCTACAAGGGCATATGCTCAACTATGTTCAGAGCAGCATTGTTTGTCATAGCCAGAACCTGGAAACAACCTAAATGCCCCTCAACTGAAGAATGGATAAGGAAAATGTGGTATATTTACACAATGGAGTACTCCACAGCAGAAAAAAAAAACAAACAAAAAATGGCATCTTGAATTTTTCAGGAAAATGGATGGAGCTAGAAAACATTATTTTGAGTGAGGTAACCCAGAAACACCAAAATACAATTATCACATGTATTCACTCATAGGTGGATAGGTGGTTTTTACACATAACGCAAAGAAAACCAGCCTACAAACCACAATCCCAGAGAACTTAGACAACAATGCGGACACTAAGAGAGACTTAAATAGATATAATTCACATGGAAAGTAGAAAGTAGAAAAAGACAAGATCTCCTGAGTAAATTGGGAGCATGGGGTCCTTGAGGGATACTCTACATGGGAATTAGAAAAAGACAAGATCTCCTGAGTAAATTGGGAGCATGGGGACCTTGAGGGATACTCTACATGGGAATTAGAAAAAGAAAAGATCTTCTGAGTAAATTGGGAGCATGGGGTCCATGGGGAGTTAAAGGGGGAAGAGAGAGGCAGAGAAGGGAGCAGAGAAAAATGTAGAGCTCAATAAAAATCAATTAAAAAACACAATGAAAAAATAAAATTTTGTATTTAAAGAAAAAAATAGCATCCTAGGAAGGTTCTTTTATTCTGCTCTGCCTTGCTGAGGACCCCTAGGGAGTGTCTAAGCAAAGTTTTTCAGCTTGGTCCTCTAAGGGACATCTCAGCTTGGTTCTTCTGCTCTGCCCACAAATGAAGGTCATCACCCAAGATTCTTTTGAGAAAGAGATTTATTTGGGAAGGGGAGTCTAAGAGAGTAGCTGCCTCTGCTACATAACAGCAGCTCTCAGCTGAAAGGATTGAGAGACTTATATAGGATTTCTTACAGGCAGAGTATTCATAGGGAGACAGGGGATTGGTTAGTTTTCCTCTGCTTAGGGATTGGTCAGTTTAGTTGGTCAGGGGCAGAGATGGCTCTTACTTCATGGACAAACTATGTTTCTTTCACTGATCCTTTTTAGTTTTTTTGACTCTAATCTTTGGACCAGGACAAATTTCTTTCACTAGCTCTAATTCTAGGGACAAATTGTGTCTATTTGACACTAGATTCAGAGCCAGGGCACATTGTTGTTGGGGTTTCTGTACTACCCAGTTCCCACAAACATTAAGTCCCAAAGAAATCACACAGAGGTCTACATTAACTCTAAACTGATTGTCCCATTAGCTTAGGTTTCTTATAAACTGTTATAACATATATTAGACAATTATTCTAATATGTGTTAGCTACATGCCTTGCTACCTTTTTCAGTGAGGCAGACACATCTTGCTTTTTCTGTGTCTGGGCAGTGACTGTGTCCTCTTCCCACAATTCTCCTGTTCTCCTTGAACCATTTCTACTTCCTGTCTTTTGTCCTGCCTATACTTCCTGCCAGGATACTGGCCAATCAGTGTTTATTTAAAATATAATTGACAGAATACAGACCATGGTTCCATACCACTTCCCCCTCCTTTTTTTTTTTTTTTTTTTAAAAAAAAGACAAACAAGAACATCCATAGTCCATTTTTTGGGAATGTGGATGTAATTTTCCAACTACTTCCTGCTGGTTGGGGGCACTGATAATCTTATGGGGACCTAAAGAAAATTTAGAGTTATGATCAAGTCCTGACTGCAGTATCCTGTGGGACTTGATCTTCTGAGGCAGCATCTTGAATCTGTTCTGGATGTAGAAATCAGACATCTGGGCCATCTGTTTCTACCAGAGATCTCTCAGGTGGTCTTCCTTGATCAAACCTGATTTTTCTTAACTCAGAATAAATTAACAGCTTCTCATTTTCTGTGGAAACAAAAGTAAAACCTCTTCTCCAAAGAAATATATCTTATGAAGTCAAGGTATTTTCAAAATATCTATCTTGAATTAATTGAGCAGCATTTACAAACATGATTTAGGAGGGTCTTCTGTTTTGTGTTGATTTCATTGGTTAATAAAGAAATTGCCTTGAAGGCATAAGTCGCAAACAATGCCACACCAGTTTGGAATTATGATTAATAGGGTGATATTTATTTAAAGGGGAAAAAACTTACAGATAAATGTCCCAGACCCTCTGCGCAATCAGGAAGGAATCTAGTCACCGGAAACAGAGCAGGAAGCGAAGAGAGTGAGAAGGGAAGTAACCGCTTTTTTAAAGGGAGAGAGGCCACGCTCCAATGGGCTGGTATCTCAGAGGCTATAGGCTGGAGGAGTGGAAAGACCTCCGGCAACACTGCCTTAGCCTTTTGATAGGCTAGCCCTTAGGTGGGTAGAGTAGACAGAACAGAATTCTGGGAGAAAGGAAGCAGAGTCAAGCCGACTGCATGAAGCTCTGGCCCAAGATGGACATAGGTTAGAATTTTCCTGGTAAGCCACCACCTCATGATGCTACACACATTAATAGAAATGGGTTAATCAAAATGTTAGAGTTAGCCAGTAAGAGGCTAGAGCTAATGGGCCAGGTGACAACAACTTGAATTCACAGAGGTCTACCTGTCTCTGTCTCTCAAGTGTTGGGATTAAAGGCATGTGCACCACACCTTGAACTTGCAGAGGTTCATCTACCTCTGCCTTCCAAGTGTTGGGATTAAAGGGGTATGCCACCACACCCAACTACTCTCTTTTTTCTTTAACCTTTTTATTTTTCCCAAGCCTGCATATATTTTTAATACACTATAAACCATTTAGAGGTTTTCTTCAACTTTGAATCTCTCTTTACTGTATCTCTCTTTTTTTTCTCTTTTTTTCTGACCACATGAGTCTTTAATTTGCTAAGCAACATGGAGAGGATTAAAGTCGTGGCTTTGACAACTGGATACAGCCCATTATTTAGCTTTCTGAGATTCAAGCCTCATGGCAGAGGTACTGGCTGTAGACAAGGTTATTGTCACAACTCTATGGCGTTTCAAGGTCCCTTCCAGCAAGCAAGCTGCAGCAGTCTGTTCACAAACCACACTCAAATGCTCTGTAGTTGGACATCATGCCTGAAATATTCAGAGTTTGCCCTGGCAGGACATCCCAGAAAGCAGGCATTTTAAAAAGGTACAGCTTTTTTCCTGCTACAGCTAAAACCCAAAAAACATTCAGTCAGCTTTTCATCAACATGATTTAAGTGTTTCATGGCAAGACCTTTTAAAAGAGTTGCAAGGTCTTACAACTAAAGCTGAGTCAGGAAGCCTTTCTTGAATAAGATTGCTTGCCTGTAGCAAGCAGAGCCCATCTGAGAAAATGCTGCTATTAATAAATTGTGATTAACTAGAATTACTTCCCAAGCTCTGTCAGGCTTTATGTGGATGCAGTCATCCACATGTTGGGCACCATTTGTTGTCGGGTTTTCTGCCCTGCCTGATTCCTGCAATCATTAAGTTCCAAAGAAATCACACAGAGGCCTACATGAACTATAAACTGATTGTCCCATTAAGCTCAGGGTTCTTATTAACTCTTATAACATATATTAACCCATTATTCTAGTATATGCTAGCCACATGGCTCAGTACATTTTTCAGCGAGGCAGTCACATCTTGCTTCTTCTGTGTCTGGGCCAGGACTGTGACCTCTTCCCAGAATTCTCCTTCTTTCCTTGACCCACCTCTGCTTCCTGTCTGGTTGTCTCACCTATACTTCCTGCTGGGCTACTGTCAAATCAGCATTTATTTAAAATATAATATATAATTGACAGTATACAGACCATGGTCCCACACCAACACATATCTTTAGTTTTGAGTTAAGGGATAAAGAAGTTTCTTTCCTGGCTTAGGCCTCAAATACAGGGTGTGTTTTTTTAACTAGCTCTGGGTTCAGAGTCAGGCTACTCAGTAATTGGTCAGTTTCCTACTCTAGTTGTCCCTTTTACTTCACACTATCTTTTTCATTATACATACAAATCTAAGTTTCCACTTTATCCATTCCTTCCAGTCCCTCCACATACCTTCCTACTCCATCTCATCCAATTTTCAGAGGATAAGGCACATTGCTTTGTGAAATGTCCAAGACCCTCTGTACTATATCTATACTGAGCAAGGTATCCATCCAAAGAGAATAGGTTCCAAAAAAGCCAATACATCCAGTAGGGATAAATCTTGGTGCAACTGCCAGTGGTCCCTCAGTCTGCCCCAGCCATGCAACTGTAAATTACATTCAGAGGGATTACTTTGGTCCAATGCTTGTTCTTTTTCAGTTCGGCTAGAGTTGGTGAGCTCCCATTAGCTCAGGTACACTGTTTCAGTGGATAAACTCATCATGGTCTTGACCTCTTTGCTCATATTCTCATTCCTCCCATTCTTCAACTGGACTTTGGGAGCTCAGTCCAGTGCTCCAATGTGGGTTTCTGCCTCTGTATCCATCAGTTGCTGGATGAAGGATGTATGGTGATATTTAAGATACTCTGACTACAGAGCAAGTAAGTTTGGGCCTCCCCTCTCTTCTATTGCTTAGGATCTTAGCTGGTGTCATTCTTGTAGATTCCTGAGAATTTCTGTACAGCCATGTTTCTGCTAACCCTATAATGGCTCCCTCAATCAAGATATCTCTTCCCTTGCTCTCATCTCTGTCCTTCCTGCATCTTGACTATTCTGTTCCTTCAAATTCTCCTCACTCCTCCCCTTTTCCCTCGTCTTCTCCTTTGGTCCTCCCATGCTCCTAATTTTGTCAGGTGATCTTGAATGTTTCCAATTTCCAGTAGGATCTATACATGTTTTTCGTTGGGTTCACCTTATTACTTAGCTTCTCTAGGAGCATAAACTAAAGGATCAATATCCTTTGTTTATGATTAGTATCCACTTATGAGTGAATACATACCATTTTCATCTTTTTGGGTCTGGGTTACCTCACTCAAGTTAGTATTTTCTAATTCCATCCATTTGCATGCAAAATTCAAGATGTCATTGTTTTTAACTGCTGAGTAGTACTCTAATGTGTGAATGTGCCACATTTCCTTTATGCATTCTTCAGTTGAGGGGCATCTAGGTTGTTTCCAGGTTCTGGCTATTACAAAGAATGCTGCTATGAACATAGCTGAACAAATGCCTTTGCAGCATGATTGAGCATCTTTTGGGTATATGTTCAAAATTGCTAGATCCTGAAATAAGTTGATTCCCAATATTCTGAGAAACTGCCATATTTATTTCAAAAGTGGTTGTACAAGTTTTCTTCCATAATTTTTTGAATGCATTTTCTGTGCCTTTGAATTGGAGTTCTCCTTCTTCTACCCCTATTATTCTTAGGTTTAGTATTTTTATGATATCCCAGTTTTCCTGGATGTTTTATGTTAAGAATTTGTTGGATTTAATATTTTCTTTGACCAATGATTCTATTTCTTCTATAGTATCTTCAACACCTGAGATTCTTTCTTCTATCTCTTGTATTCTGTTGTTTATACTTTTCTCTGCAGTTCCTGTTTGTTTACCCAGATTTTCCATATCCAGAATTCCCTTGTTTTGTGTTTTCTTTATTACCTCTATTTCAGTCTTCAAGTCTTGAACTGTTTCCTTCACCTGTTTGATTGTGTTTTCTTAGGTTTCTTTGAGAAATTTATTAATTTCTTCCAATTTTTTGTTTGCCCTTTCCTCCATTTCTTTAAGGGAGTTTTTTCATTTCCTCTTTAAAGTTCTCCATCATTTTCAAAAAGTTACATTTAAGTCATTTTCTTCTGTTTCTTATAGGTTAGGATAATCAAGTCTTCCAGTGTTCTGGTTTTACCATATTGCTTCTCAGGTTGGTGGATGAATTCTTGCATTGGTACCTACACATCTCTTCCTTCAAATGAAGCCGGCAGTATCTTTGTGTTTTGGTTTAATCCTTTAAATGGTTGTCTGAGTATTTGGGAGTTTTTTTTTTTTATGGTCTACTGTGTACTGTCAATGTCTGTATCTCAGGAAGCTTCTGAGGTCCCAATAAGCCTGCTCTCTTTGTCTTCTCTCCTGGTTCACTCTCTTGGTCCCCCCAGTGTTGTACCAAGCTCTTGGTCCCCTCAGCTTGTAGCAAGATCTTGGTCCTCTCAGTATTGTTGGAAGCTTTCAGCTCTTGGTACAGTGTCCTAAGAGTGGGGTGTCCCTCTGTGTGGATATTCACTCACCTCTGAAGTCCCCTCAGTATTGGAGCAAGCTGTGTTTCAGAGTTCCACTGAGGTTGCAGGAGGATAGGCAGGTTTGGGGTCAGGGTGTGGCTAGCAGTTTGGATGGGTCATTGGATGGAGTTGGGTTTGGGGGAGCCTACCCACAGAAAACTCCCTGCTGATTGACTAGAAAATCTGAGGGAGTTGGGGACGGGCCTAGAGTTATGTCCCACTGTGGAGGTCCTAGAGTGTGGGGTGTCCTGACACATGGCTGTACACTCACCTCTTATGTCCCCTTCTGTATTGGAGCAAGCTGTGTTTCCCAAATAAACCTTTTTTTCCCTAAAAAATAAAATAAAAAAATAAAAATAGGCCTGAGACTTCAACTCATTACTACACATTTTATTATGTCTCAGTAATGCATGTTGAGATCTAGAATGATAATCCCTTCAGCATTACTCTTTCAGTTCAGGATGATTTGGGCTGTGTTCCATTGTGGTTCTGCATGAATTTGGGAATTGGTTCTTCTATGCCTTTGAAAAATTAGATAGGGATTTTGATTAGAACTGTAGTGAATGCATATATACATATATAATACATATGGTATATTATAATGTATTAATACATATAGTATATTATATATGTATACTGTAAACTCTATACTGCAGTTCTCAAAAGAATAAAACATTATGGTTAAGAAATATCTTTTTTCCATTTTATTAAAAGTAGATTCTTTTTACACACAATATGACCTAATTACAGTTTTTCTTTTTCCCTCACATCATTCTTCCAAGTTTTTCGTTAGTTCCTCTTCCCTCTACATCTTCTAAGAGATAACTGCTGAACATGGCAAAATAAAATATAATAACATAAAACAAAAATCATCACATCAAGGCTGAACAAGGAAATCAATATAAGGAAAAGAGTCCTTTTGAGAGTAGGTATGAGAATCAGAGAGACATTTGTTCATATACTCAGAGTCCCTTAATCATACTCAGGTGAAACCGGATGGTGGTGGCACACACCTTTAATCCTGGCACTCAGGAGGCAGAGGCATGCAGATTTCTGTAAGTTTGAGGCCAGCCTGGTCTAAAAGAGTCAGTTCCAGGACAGTCTCCAAAGTAACACAGAAAAAACCCTGCCTTGAAGGAAAATCATAAAAAATAAAAATAAAACAAAGCACCATATCCAGTTGATAGCTATAACATATACACATAGGAACTTATGAAGACTGGTATAGGCCCTGTGTTTGCTGCTTCAGTCACTGTGAGTTTATGTGGGCCTCCCTCAGCTGACTCAGTGGGCTTTGTTCTCCTAGTTATCCCATCCCCTTTGGCTCTTGTACTCTTTCTGCCTCCTCTTCCATGGGGTTTTTTGAGCTCCAAGGGAGACTGTTAATTGTCCCTAGCAATTAAGAAAATTCAAATCAAGAATACATTGAGATTTCATTTTAACGTAGGTAGAATGGTAAATATCAACAAAAAATTACAACAAATGTTGGTGGGAGTGTGAGGAAAAGAGAATTCGTAATCACTGCTGGTGTTTGAGATGCTGGGGAGCATTGGAGATGATGATATCAGTGTATAAGGATCTGATGAAGGAATTGGGAAAAATGAGGGGTATAAATTGAAGTGGAAAGAAACAAACACAAGATAAGAAGATAAAATAGCAGTAAAAATACATCAAAAAGTCATGAAAAGTCATACTATCATATATATATTTATGATATATATATCATAAATAGGAAATAAAAATTTCCCTTCTGGACTGACAATTCTCCAGCCAAGACCATCTCAGAAACATACCAACACCAGGCATGAGAAACTTTTGAATTGTTCATTGGGGTCATCCAAGGGACTCCCAAATCATAACAGATTATTCTTATATCCCTCTTTTGACTCCAGACATGGAAGGTAAGTAACTTTTTTTTTCCATTTTTTTTTTATTGAGAAAAGGAGAAAAAAAAAGTTTCCACCTCCTCCCAACCTCTGGTATCCCTCCCCCTCCTCCCACCCCTCTTCCCCTCCTCCCACCCTTCTCCCCCTCCCCCCACTCCTCTCCCCCTCCCTCTCCAGTCCAAAGAGCAGTCAGGGTTCCTTGCCCTGTGGTAAGTCCTAGGTCTTCCCCTCTCTGTCCATTCCTAGGAAGGTGAACATCCAAACTGGCTAGGCTCCCACAAAGCCAGCACATTACATAGGTTCAAAACCCCGTGCCATTGTCCTTGGCTTCTCATCAGCCCTCATTGTTCGACATGCTCAGAGAGTCCAGGTTTATCCCATTCTTTTTCAGTCACAGTCCAGCTGGCCTTGGTGAGGTCGCAATAGATCAGCTCCACTGTCTCAGTGGGTGGGTGCACCCATCGTGGTCCCGACTTCTTTGTCATGTTCTCCCTCCTTCTGCTCCTCATTGGGACCTTGGGAGCTCAGACCAGTGCTCCAGTGTGGATCTCTGTCTCTATCTCCATCCATCACCAGATGAAGGTTCTATGATGATATGCAAGATATTCGTCAGTATTGCTATAGGATATGGTCATTTCAGGTTCCCTATCCTCAGCTGCCCAAGCAACTAACTGGAAACCTCGGCTTGTGCATCTGGGAGCAACTCTAGGTTCAAGTCTCTTGCCAACTCTAAGGTGGCTCCCTTAACTAAGAATTGTGCTTCCGTGCTCCCCTATCTAACCTTCCTTTATCCCAATCCTCCTTTTTCCCCAAGTTCCCCCCATTCTCCCCTTCTCCCTTTTCTTTCCCCATCTCCCCTTACCCCCATCCCACCCCACCCCCAAGATTTCAATTTTCTCCCCGGCAATTTCGTCTACTTCCCATAGCCAAGAGGACAACTATATGTTTTTCCTTTGGTTCACCTTCTTACTTAGCTTCTTTGGGATCACCAATTGTAGACTCTGTGACCCTTGTTTATGACTAGAAACCAATTATGAGTGAGTATAACCCATATTCATCTTTTTGGGTCTGGGTTACCTCATTCAGGATAGTGTTTTCTATTTCCATCCATTTGCATGCAAAATTTGAGAAGTCATTGTTTTTTACCGCAGCATAGTACTCTAATGTGTAGATATTCCACACTTCTTCATCCATTCTTCCATTGAAGGGCATCTAGGTTGTTTCCAGGTTCTGGCTATTAAAAATAATCCTGCTATGAACATAGTTGAACAAATGCTTTTGTCATATGATAGGGCATCTCTTGGGTATATTCCCAGGAGTGGTATTGCTGGGTCCAGGGGTAGGTTGATCCCGAATTTCCTGAGAAACCAAAACACCGATTTCCAAAGTGGTTGCACAAGATTGCATTCCCACCAGCAATGGATGAGGGTACCCCTTCCTCCACAGCCTCTCCAGCAAAGGCTATCATTGGAGTTTTTTATTTTAGCCATTCTGACAGGTGTAAGATGATATCTCAAAGTTGTTTTGATTTGCATTTCCCTGATCGCTAAGGAGGTTGAGCATGACCTTAAGTGTCTTTTGACCATTTGAACTTCCTCTGCTGAGAATTCTCTATCCAGTTCAGTGCCCCATTTTTTAATTGGGTTAATTAGCATTTTAAAGTCTAGTTTCCTGAGTTCTCTATATATTTTGGAGATCAGACCTTTGTCTGTTGCGGGGTTGGTGAAGATCTTCTCCCAGTCAGTAGGTTGCCTTTTTGTCTTGGTGACAGTGTCCTTTGCTTTACAGAAGTTTCACAGAGGAAGATCAGGAAGAATGATAGTGACAGCCAGCCAGAGGAACAGGGATCTTGTTGTGAGATTGTATTTCCTAGGAATACCACAGTCTACATACATGAGGTTTCACCAACATGATAGCCTAAACATGAGATAAACATGGATAACATGAATGGAGTAAATCCAGGAGGTCTCACTTCTACAGTAAAACAAAACAAAAATTAAATACAATTAAAAACAATTGAGCAACACCATGGGAGGAAAAAGTAATCTTCCTCAGAGAAGCGTGTAGTAATTGGGTATTTAATACTAAATAGCTACCTCTGAAAACACTCACCCATGTATTTTTGTGGAGACTGAGCAAGATGTACTTATGTATTTAGGAATATGTGTGAGGGTGTGGGTATGTGTATGTGTTTGTGTCTATGCCTGTGTGTCTGTATATAGCAACAATGAAAAAAGAACATGGAGAAGGTATATGGGATAATTTGGTGTTGATAGAGGAAGGTCATTGGTTAAAAAATAAAGAAACTGCTTGGCCTTCATAGGTTAAAACATAGGTGGGAGGAGTAAACAGAAAAGAATGCTGGGAAGATGAGGAAGTGAGCTCATAGGCCATGCTCCCCTCTCCCGGGCAGACAGGATGAAGCAAGCAGCCAGGTCAGATATGCTGAATCTTTCCTGGTAAGTGCACCTTGGGGTGCTACACACATTATTAGAAATGGGCTAGTCCAGGTGCGAGAGTTAGCTGAGAAGAGGCTAGATATGATGGGCCAAGCAGTGTTTAAAAGAATAGTTTGTGTGTTGTTATTTCGGGGCATAAGCTAGCTAGGTGTCTGGGAGCAGGGCTGCAGGAATGCAAACCGCAGCTCCCCACAACATGGTGGGATAAAAAAGAAAGAGGTAGTGTAATGTGGTTATATTAAAATTTCAAAAATAAAAGACATAACTAAGAAAAAAGAAAAGAAAAACATAAACAACACAAAAAATGATGTACTGTGAGTGACTCTTGCATTCTGTATGTCAAGTTACATTGTGAACTTGAAATGCAGTCCAGTCCCCTTGGGCCTCCTCTGTATACTAACTTGAAGAAAATACTTTGGTATTGTCCAAATGAAGCACAGAAGATTTTATCTCATTGGTCTTGATCTCTTATTAACCACAGCCCAATTTTTAGACATAGCTGACTATATGCAACCATTCGAGGGATGCATAGATTTCATTTCAGTAACAATGAACTTTTGTTAGTCACAGTGATTTCCTTGAGCCTGGGCTATTATCACACAGAGAATCTTTATTCAGAAATATTACACAGATTATTCCTAAATCAATTCTCAATAGATACTCTGATTTTCTCTGAAGCCTCTCTTTTTCTTAGTTTTCCCATTTTCAAAGCTAATTAATTTTTGTTTTGATGATCCAATGTTTATCCCAATACAAGGATCTAAAATCCTCCGTGTCTTCTAACAAAATTATACAAAGGCATGCAGAGCCACATGCCTATGTTCATCACAACATCCTGCATCTTGGCACTAATTGCTATTCTAGTTTCCTTTCTTTTGCTTTTATAAAACACTCTGACCAAAAGCAACAAAAGAGAGGAAATTATTTATTTCAGCTAATAGGTTTTATAGTTCATCACTGCCAGAATTTAGAAAAAGAAATTGAAGTAGAAACTTTGAAGCAATACTGTCTGCTAGCTCACATGCAGACCAATAATCATCTAGGCTAGGCCCAAATCCTAAAGGAACAGTGGTATACTCAGAGGTCTTTGCCCTCCTATATAAATCAACAATGAAGACTAACTTCCACAGACAGGCCCACAGACCACTATGATCCATGTAATTCTTCAACTGAAGCTCTACTCTTCGGTAATCCTAAACTGTATCAAGTTGAGAGATAAAGGTGACCAGGACAATGAGCAATAAAATATACACACTTACATTGGGATATTTAATGAATTTTCACATACTCATACATTAAACTATCATCATAATCAAGATAATTAAAGTATTTATTTATTATTTCATGTTTTTTAATATTTTCTTACTTCTAGGTGCTTCTACCTCAACAACATTCGTAGAAAAATAATCTGTTCTGTGATTACAGTTGAATTTAAAATTTAATATGTTTTAGGACATAAAGTAATGTAGAATATTTCATTTGGATTGTTTCCTTCAACACAGTTTTTTTTAAGACTGATCCACATTTTAGTATCTGAGGGCTCAATCTTTTTTATTGCTGATTAATATTCCACTACATGTCTGTGATATCTTGTTTTTATATACTACTTTTGGTACGGGCTAGAGTCACTTGGGAAGAGAGAATATTAATTGAGAAAATGCTCTACCAGATTGACCTATGGAGCATTTTCTTATCTAGTTATTTATGAAGGAGAACATCCATTGTGGGTGATGCAATTCTTGGGTGGTTGATCCTAGAGCTGTATAAACATCAGGATGAACAGACCATCAGGAGCAAGCCAATAAGAACCACTCTTCAATCACCTCTGTATCATTTCCAAACTCTAGATTCATGTCTTGAGTCCCTGCTTTGGCTTTCATCCATGATGGACTGTTACTTGGAAGTGTAATGTTAAAGAAACCCTTTTCTCTCCAAGTTATTTTTGTAAACCCTGACTAGGACAATGGGCTCACCACAATACCTGTATTCTTTTATCTCTTTGTGGAAATTTTGATTGTGGATGCTCTTTTGGTTTTGACTTTTTTTCTTAATTATTATTGTTGCATATACATTATACATATACATGTAAAATATGTAAATACAGCAATTTAGTGTGGCTGTATGTACATGTTTTTAGGGGTGACCAATTGGTAATGCATAAATAATTATGAGCTTATCCCTTATGCAAACTGTAAAATATCCCCCATCTTCCTCCCTCTCCCTCCCTCCTCCCTCCCCCTCTCACCTGAATGTAGATCTTTATCTAGGAGTCAAACCTCATAAGATTTTCCCCATCTATGTTTACATTTCTATCAACTTGTATCAAGTGGTATTTTTTTGTTTAAACCTTGATTCGAAAATCATATTGTTAAGATATGAGTTAAGCTACCCTATGATATATAAAAGAAAAAATTACTTTTGCTATTGCAATTTTTATACCATATCTCCTATGATGTTCCATGAATAAATAAACCAATTCATGATTAATATACTGTGGTCAGTCATTTCTTCGTTTTGACCAGTTGCAGTGTTCTGCTGCAAAAGGAAGCATTTTTTATGAGCGTTTAAAGATACACTTATCTGTGGCTATAATAATAAGAATTAATAATGTACATAGACATTTTACTGGCTTATGAAAGTGAAAGTAGTAGGCTCTCTTCTTTGTTCTGTGGTTTCAAAAGCCACAGGTAGTTGGTTAGGTTTACAGTACCAGGAATGAATTTCTTCTTATTGATTAAGCCTCAAGGGGCCTTAATTCCAATTAAACAGTTATTGGTAACCATCACTATACAAGTGCTACTACTGTACCTTTGGGGATATTTTTTCATGATGGTTTTTGATGTGGTCCATAGGCCTTACAGTTGTTGAGGAATATTGGTTGCTGGTCTTCAGGGAGGAGGTTACTGGTAATAATCCAACTAAATTCTTTTAAATTCTTTGTTTGAACTCCATGATGCCTTCAGCAACACAAAATTACTTTAAAATTCTTAAAGGCAAGAAAGTTCAAGGACAGTAGTAACATAACCTTTTTGGAGTCTTGCACTCCTCTGACCAACAACTTAAAAGAGAATCATTCATGCCTGGCATTATGCTTTTGTAAGAGAGTATATGGCCTTTGAGAAGAACATTATCACCCCGATTGACAAGACTTTGTTAAACTATATTACATAGTTTAATGTATAAACTATATACATTAATGTTTAAACTTTATAATTAAATATATATGATACATTAATACTACATGTAATTATTCATTAGCACTTAAATGCATTAAAGTATATATAGATATTATATATAGCAGATATAATATAGGCATAGATATATAGATAAGTGCATAGATTGATATATTATATGTAATTTTAGTTGAACATAAAATATCATGACTTACTGATTTTTTCAATATTTCAATTTTAATATTTCAATTTCAAATATCCTCACTATTTGTAATCCCTTCTTGCCTTTCCCTTTGTATTGTTCACCTTTCTTTCTGATTTAAAGTTACTTTCCCTGTTTTCTATATTTTCACTACAATCACACTTGTGCGCTGTTAATCTCTTCTTTAAAGCTCTGTCGCCTCCCTTCATGTCCCATTTGACTTTCTGTATTTCAGTAGTTACTCCTAGTTCTATACGCAGATCTAAAGATTCAGAGCTAGCAACCACAAAAAGAAAGCATATGGTGTTTGGCTTTCCGGGTTTGGGTTAGTTCGCTCAGTTGTTAATTTACCTGAAAATTTCATGATTTCATTTTTTAAAACTGAAAATTGTTACACTGTATATGCATATTATATTTATACTATCCATTTATCAGATGGACACTTGGCTTTTGCTATTTTACTAGCTATTGTGAATAGAAAAGCACTGAACATAGCTGAGCAAGTATCTGCAGAGCACAATGTGAAGTCCTTTAAATGTATGCCAAGAAGTGTTAAAGCTCGTTCATATGGTTGATAAAGTTTTAGCTTTTTGAGGATTATCTGTACTGGTTTGCAGCATAGCTACAACAGTTATATAACCCTCTAACAGTTAATGAGTATTCCCTTTTCCCCACATCATCACCATTATTTGTTTCTTCATCTTAGCCCTTCTGACTGGGATTACATGAAATCTCGAGGTAGTTTTAATTACCTATTCCTTAATGGCTAAGGACATCAAGCAGTTTTCCCTATATTACTTATGCATTTTAAGGACTCTATGTTAAGACACATAGCCCATTTTTAACTGGGCTGTTTGTTTTCTTGTTCTATATATTAATCCTCTATTATATATATGTATAGCAGGAAAATATTCTTTCCAATTCTGTGGGAATATTCTTCTCTCCATTAATTGCTTCCTTTCCTCTACAAAAGCATTTTAAATTCATGGGGTCCCACATTTCTATTGTTTACCTCTATTCCTGGGCAAATGGAGGACTATTTAGAAAGTCCTTCTCTGCCCCTATGTCTTGTATGGTACCATCCATATTTTCTTCCAGCAGTTTCAGTATTTCATGTTCCACACTGAGCTTTTTAATCCATTTGGAGTTGATATTTGTGTGAGGTGAAAGACAGAGGTCTGATTTCATTTTTTTCCATGTGGATATCTACTTTGAAGATGCACTAATTTTTCCAGTCTACACTTTTGACATCTTCATTAGGTATCAGATACCTTTAGTTACCTCATGATTGTTTCTTCTGTTTTGTTCCACTAGTCTACAGATGTGTTTTAATACTAGTACCAGTTTGTTTTTATTACCAACATTCTATAACATATCTTGAAATCAGAAATGGTCATTTCTCTAGCATTGTTATTCTTCTCAGGGTTACTTTTGATGTCCAGGGTCTTTTGGTATTGTTGTTCCATATGACTTTATACTATTTTTCCTATTTCCATTAGGAATGGTGTTGGGATTTTGATTAAGATTACATTGCATTGGTCAATTTCAATTGGTAGAACTATAATTTTGACAATATGAATCCTATGATTTCTTGAGCATGAAGTGCCTCCTCATTTTCTAGTTTCATCCTTAAAATCTTCCTTCATATACTTAAAAGTTTTCATGGTTGATGTTTCTCACTTTTTTGGCTTAGATTTAGTCCTAGAAATTTTGTTCTCTTTGAGGTTTTCATGGGTGGGAATATGTCTCTAACCTTTTTCTTAGCCCAATACTTGTTGGTATATAAAAAGGTTACTTGGCTTATTCAAATTTGATTGTGTATCATGCTACATTGCTAAAATTATTGGTCATTATTAGAAGGTTTATACTGAAATTACATCATTTGCAAGTGAAGATAATTTGACTTCTTATTTTCTTTTTTATATACTTCAGTTTTCGTCTCTTGTCTTATTGCTTTAGAAGGGTTTCAAGAACTGTATTTAAAACGATTGAGGATAGTGGTAATCCTTGCCTCATTCTTGATTTTTTGGGGGATTAATTTGACATTTTATGTATTTAAGATTTTCTCGGTTGTGGGTTTGTCATGTTAAACTAAGTTCCCTTCAGTTTCTCCAGGGCTTTTTTGTAGCTTTGTTTTTGTTTGTTTGTTTTAATTAATTAATTTTTAAATTTCATTTTATATTCCAATCATAGTTCTCCCTCCCACCCCTCCTTCAGCTTTCCCTAACCTCCCTGCCAGCCTACCTCCCATCTACTCCTCCCAATGTGTAAGGGCTCCAATGGGAAGTCAACAAAGCCTGGTACATTAAGTTGGGGCAGGATCAAGCCCCTCTCCCCTGCATTAAGGCCAAGCATGGCATTCTACCACAGCAAACGGGCTCCAACAAGTTAGCTCATTCACCAGGGAAAGATACTGGTCCTACTGCCAGGGTCTTATTTTAAGAAGACATGCTGAATGTTGTCAAAGCTTTTTTGCGTCTATTGAGAATTTTATGTGATACTTTTACCTTGAATTCCAATTATATACTTTATTATGTTTATTGACTTATATAGGTTGAACAACCACTACTTCCTCAGGAAAAGATGAGTATTTGATCACAGTGGATTATCTCATGGATATAGGCCTGTATTTGGTTTGAAAATATCTTATTGTTTTTGATATTTTTGTTTTTGTTTGTTTTTCAGAACAGGGTTTCTCTGTGTAGCCTTTGCTGGAACTTGCTTTGTAAACCAGGCTGGCCTCAAACTCAGAGATCCACCTGCCTTTGCTTCCTTACTGCTGGGATTAAAATTGTGCCTTCATGTTTTTAGACTTTCTAGATTAATGGAAAATAAATAGGCTTTTAAAGGCATTGCCTTATAGTTGTGTGAATTTCTTTTTCACTCATTTTTTTATTAAAAAATAGATAACAATACATTCTGATTATGTCTCCCCTTCCCCAGCTCATTCTAAATCCTCTTCACCTCCCTACCTGAACAAATTTGCATGGTCTCTCTCTCTCTCTCTCTCTCTCTCTCTCTCTCCCTCTCATTAGAAAAAAAATACAGGAATCTGAACAGATAAACAAAGAGCCAAAGAAAAGCATAAGAAACATTTATAGATGCAGAGAAACACACATTGGCAGACACAGAAATCCCATGAATATACAAGATTGGAAAACATAATATATAAGCAAACGATATATAAAGTCAAAAAAGAAATATCCAGGAAAAGTATTATGAGACAAAGAAACCTCCAAAAATACTATTGAGTACATTTTGTGTTGACCATCTAGCATTGGGTATGGGGCTTACCCTTAAGAATGGTTTGCATACCCTGTGAGATTCAGTGGGAGAATGTTATTATAATTCATTTGATAGTGATTACCAATTGGAGATAGTTTGTGGGACTCTATCAGGTCTAGACATGTGTAGGCTCTGTGCATGCTGCCATATTCTCTGTGATTTTATATATTAATTTGTAGATGCAAGTTTTTGTTCCACCTGGTCCCTCAGCTGTTCAGTCCCAAAGAAATACACAGAGGCTTATATTAATTAGAAACTGTTTGGCTTATTAGCTCAGGCATATTATTAACTAGCTCTTATAACTTCAATTAACCCACAATTTCTGCCTAAGTTTAGTCATGTGGATTGGTACCTTTTCTCAAGGCAGCATTCTCATCTTCCTTCCTTTGTGTCTGATTGGTGACTGACTTTGCCTTTTCTCTTCCCAGAATTCTCTTAGTCTGATTGATCTTTGTATATTTCCTTCCTGACTACTAGTCAATCAACATTTTATTAAATCAATATGTGACAAATCATTACAGTATACGAAAGCATTATACAACAGCATGAATAAGTCCTTCTGTGTTTGAAGGGCTTGCTTTCTTTGTGTACTCCATTCCTTCTGAGTCTACAATTTTTCTTCTTCCTCTTCTGCAGGGTTCCCTGAACCACAAGGGGAGGGAAGTGAAGGAGACATCCCACTTAATGCCTTGTAATACTGAATGTGTCAAGGTCTCTCACTCTTTGCACATTGCCCAGTTATGGGTCTCTGTATTTATTCTTATCTGATGCAGGAAGAAACTTCTCTGATGATGGTTGAGCAAGACACTGATCTATGAGTATAGCTCAATGTCAATATACTCTTGATGCTGCATTTCTTTAGCAGAACAGTAATATTTAGTTTTCCCTTAGGTCTGTGTCCTATCTAGTCTCAGATTCTTGGTCACTTGAGGAGTGTCATGGATATATTCTATATCATGGAGTAGAATGTTCTAAATTCTTTAGTGTCTATTGTCATTTTTCCCTGTTCATTTATGATTTTATTAACTTTTTGTTTTCTAGACCAAAAGCTTGTTGTTCTTGTTTATATTCTCAAACAACCAGGAATTACATTTGTTGATTCTTTGTCCTGCTTTTTCTATTTCTATTTTCTTAATTTGCTCTGACTTTTATTATTTCTTGCCTTCTGCTGGACTTTGGTTTGACTTTATGTATTCCAAATTCCTGAGTGAAATCAACTGAGTCCATTATCTATGCTATTTCTGATTTTGTAGAGTAGAGACATAAACTATAAATTTACTCTTTGGACAGAATTAATTTGTCCCAGACGTTTTGCTAGAGTGGGTTTCCATTTTCATTTAGTTACTGGAATTTTTAAAAATGTTGATTTCATCTTTGAACCATTCATCATTCATTAATATGATGTTTAATACCCTTGAGTTTGTTTAATTATGAGATATTTGATTGCTTATATCTTATTGCATTATGGTAAGAAATGAAACGTAAAATTATTTTAATGTTTTTGAGCTTCTTAATATTTATCACATTTCCCAATATGTGGGCTATTTTAGAGATGCTTCCATGTGCTTCTGAGTTGAGTGTATACTTTTGGCATTTGGTTAGAATATTCTACAGCTATCTATTAGGTCCATTTGATATATGATAACATTTAATTCTGATATTCCTCAGTTTTCTGTCGGAATGACCTGTATATTGGAGAAAGAGATATAGTAATATCACCTACAATCTTTAAGTTGCAGTTTATCTGTATCTTTCCTTGCACTAATATGCTTTTAGTAAAATTGAGTGCCCCAAAGTTTGGTGCATATACATTTAGGATTGTAATGATTTCCTGGATAATTTTTTAATTAATTTATTTACTTTTAAAGGATCTTTTCTGACTTTACATACCTATCTCTGTTGCCACTCCCTCCTCTCCTCCAACTCCCCCCACCTTCTTCCCACCCCCCACCCATCCACTCTTCAAGAGGGTAAAGCTTCCTACGGTGAGTCAACAAAATTTGACACATCATTTTGAGGCAGGACAAAGGCTTTCCCTATAGTCAGGCTGAACAAGGTTTTCCTCTATAGGGAATGGGCTCCAAAAAGTCAGTTCATACAATGGGGATAAATCCTGGTCCCACTGCCAGTGACCCCACAGACTGGCCCAGCCCTACAATGATCTCCCACATTCAGAGGACCTAGTTTAGTCCTATGTAGATTCTCCCACTATCAGTTCAGAGTCAGTGAGCTCCCATTAGCTAAGTTGTTTCAGTGGGTATCCCCATCATGGTCTTTACCCCTTTGCTTATATTATTGTTGTTCTCTCCCTTCGACTGGTCTCTGGAAGCTTGCCCCAGTGTTTAGCTGTGGATCTCCTCATCTGCTTCCATCCGTCGCTGGATGAAGATTCTATGATGAAAATTAAGGTATTCATCAATCTGATTACAAGGAAAGGCCAGTTAAGGCCCCCTTTCCACTAATGCTTGGAGTATTAGCTACGGTCATTCCTCTGGATTCTTGGGAATTTCCCTGGTAGCAGGATTCACACTAACCCATAATTGTTCCCACAATCAAGATATCTCTTTCTTTGCTCTCCCTCTCTGTTCTTCCCCATTGTGACCATACCCCAGCAATACCACTCTTGGGCATATACCTAAAGTATGTACAATCATATTACAAGCACATTTGCTCAACTGTGTTCATAGCAATATTATTGGTAATAGCCCCAACCTGGAAGCAAACTACATGCCCCTCAACCAAAGAATGGATGAAAAAAATGTGGTACATTTACACAGTGGAGTACTTCTCACTGGTAAAAATCAATGACATCTTAAAATTTGTAAACAAGTTAATGGAACTAAAGAAAACCATCCTGAGTGAGGAAACCTAGACCCAGAAAGACAAACATGGTTTGTATTCACTCATGAGTAGATATTAGATATAAAGCAAAGGACTACCCATCTATAGTCCATGACCCCAGAGAAAAGAGGTAATAAGGAGAATGTTAAGAGAGACTTCTTGGTTAATTATTCTTTAGATTAGCATGGTCTTTTTATTTTATCCTTAGAATAATTTTCCCATCCTTTCATTATAAGACTGTGCTTATCTTTAAAGCTGCTTCATATAGGCTATTGAAAAATGGATTAAGTTTCTTCCTTTTTAAGTCTTTTTAAATTATTGTAATTTAATTGGGGAATTTGTAACCTATATTTCTTTCATTTTTGGCAGACACACACACACACACACACACACACACACACACACACTATTATCCTAAATATGTAGATGCAACCTGATTAGTCAAGTAAGCATCTTATTGAGTGTTCACTGTAGGACAGGTTTGGTGGACACAAATTCTTTCAGTATTTTTACATCATGGAAAGTTTAATATCTCCAACAGTGGTAGATATAATGAGTATAGTAGTATTGGTTGGCACTCATGGTTAAAGAGAACTTGAAGTACATTGCTCCATGTTCTGCTGTCTTTTAAAGTTTCCATTGAGAATTCAGCTAGTATTATGATAGGTTTTCTTATATATTTGACTTGGTTTTTACATTGCAGCTTTTAATATTCTTTATTTCTTTCTCTATATTTAGTATTTAAATGCAGTGGTATGTGTGGAGTTCCTTTGCAGTTCCTGCTTATTTGGTCTCCTGTGTGCTCTTTGTGTCTGTATAGGTATGGCTTTCTTTAATGTGGGGGCATACGCCTCTATGATCTTGTTGAAGATTTAGTCTGTGTCATTGACTTAGCATTCTTCTTCACCTAAGATTTTTGCCTTCCCTAGGCATACAACAGCGTGTGTGCATTCTTTTTATGCATATATTTTTTGGATTTTATGACCCAATTTTTCCACCTTATCATTCTACTCTATACTAGATTCATTCTGCTTTTTAGTTTTCCCCCTGAGTTTTGTAATTGTGTTATTGAGATTTTTAATTCCATTTTATTTTAGCTTGAGTGTTCTTTGATATTTTTATTTCTTTGTTAAATTCAGTTTTTTTAAATCTCATATTGTTTCATCATTTAATTTAACTGTCTGGATTTTGGGGGGTCATCCTTGAGGCACTGGTTGGAATATCTTTACGCTTATTGAGCTGTTTGCCATATCTTCTTAAAATTTCTTGTATTATTTAATAAAGTTTATGATTGTTCTTATAAGTTTTGTTTCCTTAGGTCCATCTAGAAATTTTTATTGAAGACTATTTCTGTAAGACCGATAGTCTTAAGTATATGTAAAGTATGGTGACCTTTCATATTGTTTATGCTTTTCCAAAAAGACCTAAACATGTATATTTCTTTCATTGGTTGTGTATCTTGTGTGTTTCTGGATTGCCTCAAAATCTTGTTTTTATGTTTATTGTCCTCCAAGCTTGGATGATTTTTGATAAGGTATGAGGAGTTGGTAGGTTCATCCTTCAGAAACTTAGTGTTGAGATTTTATTGGATAAAGCAGAATGATTCCAATTCACTGGCAAGGAATAAAACATGAGAAATGAGACAGAATGCTGAATCTGCTTAGTGTACTGTACAAGCTGTGCCAATAGAGGCATTTCTGGGAGTGTGGGGGTAGAAATGGTCTCGGGCACTTACTAGGCTAGGAAGGTGTACAGTCTATGCAGCCAAAGCCATGCTTTAGAGTTGGAGGTGATGTTGGCAGGCAAAGTTCTGTCACTCAACAGACAGAATTCACGCTCAGATGTAAGCTCAGGCTAGGTCTTCAGTTTGGGTATAATGCATATGGGCTAGGTCAATTGTTGGTGTTAGGAATAGCGTAGCTTAGGCTGATTGGATTAGGTATGTGTAGCAGGTACTGAATCTAGAGAATGGCAGTAGCTGAACAGGTGTAACTAATCAGACTAGACACAGTTTTGTGTCTTACAAAGACCTAACATCTACTGACATTTGTATATAAGAATTTGCATTGGTATATGCTTTTGTTTCTCATGAAATTGGATCCATAGTAAAATCTTTATGATATATGGTTTATATTTACCTTTAAATGAAATTATGAAAAATTCTTTCAAGATTAACTATACCAGTTTGTATTCTTAATAGCAATGGATTATAATTTTAGTTCTTTTATATCGTTGCCAAACATGTATAGTCACTATCATTTTAGGCATGCAAATAGGTAGGCAGTTTTATCTTGTCTTATTTTAGTTAGGATTTTGTGACTAACATTGTGGAATATTTTTTCATGTGTTTAGTTGCCATTGCTAGATGTTCCTGGCTGAAATTTTGTTAATCTCTTTTACTTGTTTTAGTGATAAAATATTGTGAATCACAAAGTTTATTTTTATATTTACAAGGTATGTCCTTTATCATATGCAAGTTTACAAACAATGTCTTAAGCTCTGGCTTGCTGCTTTTTCTTCTGATATGTGCTGCTGATCACAAATCTCAACCTTATGAATTCCATTTTACCAGTATTTCTTTTATAGTTTGTGCATTCTGTATTTTACTTTAAATTTTTTTTCTCAAAATCATAAAAACTTTCCTTCTATTTTTTCCAGAAGTTTTATAGCCTATGTTCTCATATTGAGGTCTATGAGCCATTTCAAATTAATTTTCTATGAAGTTAAAGCTTTCCCAAAATTGGACCAATTTTCTCTGTAAAATGTCTTTAACAGATTATACTTTAGCTCTCAAATTTCCTTAGCACCTAAAAACCTCATACAATATGGATGAGTTGATTTGTATACTCTGTATTGTATTTTACTCCTTTAAATAATGTGCCAGAAACAAACTTCCTTAATTATAATTTGAAGCAATTTTGAAAGCAGGTGGTTTGTTTAAACTTTGTTAACTTTAAAAATTGTTTTGTTAAAAGAGAATTCTCTATAGAAAAAAAAAATACTCAAATGGCTGAGAATCCCTTAAAGAAATGCTTAACATCATTAGCTATCAGGGAAAAGCAAATGAAAATTACTTTGAGATTCCATCTTACATATGTCAGAATGGCTAAGATAAATGATACAAGTGATATTTCATGCTGTGAGCATACATATGGGGCAAGGGAAATACTCTTTCATTGCTGGTGAAAGTATAAAATTGTTCAGTCACTATTTAAATCAGTGTAGAGGTTTCTTAAAGCCTGAAAGTTGATTTACCTCAAGATAAAATTATACTACTTGTCTTAGTTTAGGGTTCTATTGTCGTGAAGTGACACCATCAACACGGCAGAAAACATTTAATTGTGACTGTTTAGCGTTTTAGAGGTTAGCCTATTATCATCATTGTAGGATACGACAGCATGCAGGCAGACATGATGCCAGAGAAGGAACTGAAAGTTCTACATCTAGATCTGTAGGCAACAGGAAGTAAGCTGTGTCCCTGGGTATAGTTTGAGAATAGGAAACCTCCAAAGCCCACTCCCACAGTGACACACTCCCTCTAACAAGGACATACCTACTCCAACAAAGCCACACTTCCTAATAGTGCCACTCCCTAGGAGGGACCATTTGCTTTCAAACCACCACATCCGTCTTTGAAATATATCCAAGAGAAAACTATATACCAGAAGGACACTTGCACAACCAGGTTCATTGCTACTCTGCTCACAATATCCAGAAATTGGAAAGAATTAGATATCCCTCAACAGAAGAATGGATAAAGAAAATATGGTACATTTATACAATACAGTATTACTCAGTACTTATAATAATGACATCATGAAATTTGCAGGCAAATAGAACTAGAAAGAAAAGCTCATAGTGAGGTAACATAGGCTAGAAAGAAAAATATGGTATATAGTCGCATATATATGGATAATAGATGTTAAATAAATAATAGTGAAGTAATAATCTGTAGATCCAGCGAGTTTAGGTGTAAAATAAGGGAATGGGGGGAATGTGAATTTCCCTGGGAAGTATAAATAGAGCAGACTTATGGGTTGGAGACTAGAAAGATAGGATTAGGCAGAAGGTGGAGGGCTATGCTTTGAGGGAAGGAATGAAGGGAGAGAAAGGAAGAATTGAAAGACATTTGAGTGTTGGTATGAAAACCCAGTACAGTTGAAACTTCCTATAATATATGAAGGTGATCCTAATGAAGTCTCCAAATAATGAGGGAGACAGAACCCCAACTGGCCATCTCTTGCCACCAAATATCATTTCCAGTACTGGGATTAGGTTTCATCCCATTGAGTTGTTGGCCAATAGGATCCCATGGAAATCCCCAAACAACCTAGGCTATTGCCAAGACAATAGTTTGCTCTCCAAAAACTGACAGTAAGGCCCCATTGCTGAGGACTGCACCCACACAATTCGTTGAATGAGGAGAAGTTGAGTTTGTACCTACATAAACATTGACCCGGATGTTCTAGTGTTTTTGTCCTGAAAAGTTACTCTGCAGGATACCAAAAGAGAAATATAAACACCAGTCCAAACAAAGAACCTTTTATCTACAATCCATCGTACCTGTGAAATATGATAGGGTGACACAAAATGGTTCTTAATGATAGTCTCTAAACTCACAGATCAGAGCCTTATTCAGCTATCATCATCAAGGCTTCCTCCTGCAGCAGATGGAAACAAATGTAGAGACCCATAACCAGACAGTACACACACACACAAACACACACACACACACACACACACACACACACACACACACACAAAGAGAGAGAAAGAGAAAGAGAGAGAGAGAGAGAGAGAGAGAGAGAGAGAGAGAGAGAGACAGACAGACCATGGAAGACTTAGCTCAAAATGGGATGTCTCCATCAAATTCCTCCTGTCAGAGATCAGAGAACCCCATGGAAGAGGAAACACAGAAGGAATGAGAAAGACAGAGGGGGCAGAGCATACCAGAAAAGCAACGCCTTCAAAAACAATTGAGAGAAGCTTGTATGAATTCCAAAAGACTGAAGCATCAAGTGCAGGGTCTACAAGGGTTTGGGACTCCTGAATATGTTAACAAGTGGGATTTTGAGTCTTGTGCTTTCTCCTGGTGCTCTTTACCTACTTTTGATTTGTCTTGTCTAACATCAATATAAAGGTTTTTATTTTATCTTATATTTTATTTTGTTAAAATAAAAATAAATTGTTTTGTTAATACAGATCCTTTTTATTTTTATATGTTTTTAGAATCTTTTTTATCAATTTATGCGTGAAGGAGTGCTGAAATTTTTTTTGTAATTACTTATTTGACATAAAATTGACATGATAAAATTCTCCATTAAAAGTACAGCTCAGTATATTTCAACACACTCATGAAACTATAAAACATAATTAATATGAAACACAATGACTTTATGCAACAAAAAATCTCTATAATATTTTTTTTAAAGAAAACAAACTATCTTTTTTCATTTTACATACCAATCCCAGTTCCCACTTCCTTCCTCCCGTTCCCTCCACCTACGTCCCCGACTTACTCTCTATCCACTCTTCAGAGAGGGTAAGACACATTGCTTTTGAGAAGGTCCAAGGCCCTCCCTGCTATATCTAGGCTGAGCAAGGTATCCATCTAAAGAGAATAGGTTCCAACAAAGCCAGTACAAGCAGAAGGGATAAATAATAGTGCCACTGCCAGTGGCCCCATAGTCTGGCCCAACCATACAACTGTCACCCACATTCAGAAGAACTAATTTGGACCTATGCCATTTCCTTTCCTGGCTGTCTGGAGTTGGTGAGCTCCCATTAGCTCAAGTAAACTGTTTCAGTGGATGTACCCATCGTGATCTTGACCTCTTTGCTCATATTCTCACTCCTTCCACTATTCAACAGGACTTTGGGAGGTCAGTCCAGTGCTCCAGTACTGGTCTCTGCCTCTGTTTCTATCACTTGCTGTATGAAGGGTCTATGGTGTATTAGAGTACTACTCAGTGTTAAAAAACAATGGTATCTCAAAATTTGCATACAAATAGATGGGACTAGAAAAAAAACATCCTTAGTGAGGTAATCCAATCCCAGAAAGATGAATATGGTATGTACTCACTCATAAGTAGATACTAGCTGTAGAGCAAAGGATATTGAGCCTATAGTTTATGATCCTAGAGAAGCTAAGTAACAAGGTGAACCCAAAGAAAAGCACACATAGATCCACTTGGAAGGGAGAAAAAGACATGACTGCCTGACAAAATTGCAAGCATAGTGGTGAGGGGGAATAGAGAAGGCAAAAGAAGAAGATGATGGGAGCACAGGAGGGGTGAGGAGAACTTGAGAGAACAGGATAGTCAAGATGGAGGAAGGACAGAGATGAGAGCAAGGAAAGAGATATTTTGGTTGAGGAAGCCATCATGGGGTTAGCAAGAAACCTGACACTAGAGAAACTCACAGGAATCCACAAGGATGACCCCAGTTAAGACAGTAAGCCAAAGAGCAGAGGGGGCCTGAACTGTCCTTGCCCTGTAGTCAGACTTAAATATCACCATAGAACCCTCTCTATAATATTTTAATTACTATAAAAAATTATATACTTATTAACAATTACTTGCAGTTCATCCTTTTCTCACCCTTGACAAACACTAATGCATTTTGTGTCTATATAATTTTACATATAAAGAATATTCACATTAATGTCATCATAAAATATAAAGCATTTTGCATTATTTAAGGCTTCAAAACTTATAACAGAAAAAAAGACAACCTTTCAATAAATACTAAGAGAAAAACTAGATAGAGAAGTTACACAGAGAAGATTGGACATAGATATATATTTTTCATCATCAATTCAAAATCAATTGATGACCTTAATATAAATCATTATATACAGAATCTAGCAGAGAAAAACATAGGAAAGCACTTCAAGATTCAACTTCACAGGAATTTTCTGGAAATGATTTTTGATGCCATTAGAATTAGCTGCAAAAATTGAAAAGGGTGATTGTATGGAATCCAAAAATCCTTTAGGACAGCAAAACAAACTGTCATCAGAGTGAATAGACAACCTGCAGAATGAGAGAATATCTTTGCCAGTTAGACTTCAAAGGGAGCTAGCATTCTAGAGTACAAAACGAACCACAAAAATTAAACACCAAATGCCCCCCAAAACTGTCTGTTAATAGATGCAATAATGAACTAAACAGAGAATTCTCAAAAGAAATTGAAATGGCCAGACAATTTTTTTAAAAAGGTATCCAATATCTTTATCCATCAAGAAAATGCAAATTAAAACTACTTTGAAGCTGGGTGGTGGTGGTGTATATCTTTGATCCCAGCACTTGGGAGGCTAGATATGGGGCAGGGGGCTTGGTCTTGCCTCACAGTAAAGTGTCAGACTTTGTAGTCTCCCCATGTGAAGCCTTACTCTTTCTGAGGAGTGGGCGGGGGGGGGGGGGTGGAGGGAAGGGTAGAGCAGGAGGAAGGAAGGGAGTGAGAATGGGGATAGCTATGTTAAATGACAAAATATTGTATTAAATATTCTTAATAAAAAAAGGAAAGAGAAAAAGCAATATCACACCCAAAAGCAAATTACAATAGATAAAATTTTCAATTTCAAGCAATATAAATCTATAACATAATATCTGACCTAAATTAGTATATGTGTAAATAATAATGAATGAATGTCCTGAAATATATACATGTATTTATATTTGAACCTAGTTAGTATTTTTTTCTCAAGAGACTATTCTGTTTATGACCAGTTTTGTAGTTACATACAAAGAGATAAGCAATTAGATCCAAATGTCCTTATATTTTAATTTGTTTTACAGATCCATATTTTCATCTGGTATTATATTTATTTTGTTTAAGGAACTAAAATTTCTCTATCTATCTATCTATCTATCTATCTATCTATCTGAGACAAGCCCTCACTATGTAGCTAAGTATGGTCTGGAATGCCCTAAATAGAGCAAGCTGGGCTTGAACTCACATTGATCTGCTTGCCTCTGCAGCTTGATTTCTAGGTTTCAATTCCTATGCTGTAATACCCAGACAAAGGGAGACTTCTGATCATGAATTATTTCATTTTTTGTATATCTAAAGAGTCTCTCACATTGTCTCTGTTTGGCTATAATATCATTATATTAAGAATATTATTTAATAGGGTTTTGTTTTACTACTTTAAATATTTTCGTCAGTGTATTTTATTTGTAGCATGTCTAATATGAAATCAAATGCCATTCTTAACTTTTTCTTTACACAGTGTATAATTTAAATATTTGTGTTCCATGTAAAACCTTTAGTAGGCAGGGCAAGTGAGATGTGGTGATCAACCTACAAGCTTTATTGGGAATCTTATTTTGCAACCAGAATAGACTAAAATACATTTGTTTTCCCCCATCCATAAGCTGTTTATCCAATCATTTTCCAGAACAAAAAGACTTAATTTTGTTCTTCTTTGTGTCTAAGTAACATTATTTTGTATAAATACTGGGCTGTCTTTATAAACCATCAATTTACAAATGATCCTATGAGGCTAATTTTATAATTTCTTTAGAATAGTGTGATAAGCCTGGGTATTGAGGTATCTCTATGTCATGCTGACTGGATTCCCTTGTGTAAACAGCCAGGAGTAGCATAGTTATAGTAAATGGTATTCTCCCTTTAGTTTTTTAGGAATCCTCAAACACATTTCTGAACTGCTTATTAGTTTTTTAAAAATACATACCTTTATTGGATTATAATTAGAAGCTTGCTATCAGAGACCTCAGAGACCTAGTTATCCTCGATGGTTGCATAATGACATAGCAAAAAAAACATCAGCAAGCAAGTTCTCAACTGATTCTGCATCTGCCAGTGCCTTTGTCTTGGATTTAAAACCTCCAGTACTGAGAAAAATTTCTGTTTTTAATTAAACACCATGAATATAATCTGTTAATCAGAGGAGC